>NC_056732.1:365708501-365791001 GCF_019279795.1 Protopterus annectens | reverse complement strand
AACTTCAATAGTGCTACCCCACTGGCTTCAACTATCCAATATGCAGATGACACAGCACTTATATGCGCTGCTAATAACCTGCAACACCTTCATGATATAGCCCCAAAATCATTCTCAGGTACTGAGCTATGGCTCTCTAACCATCAGCTCATACTCAGCCCCAATAAAACAAAACTCATGATCTTCCAACCCACAAGATCCCCCCAGCACCTTCTACATTACAGCTAGGAGAAATACTAAAAGTAATGCCAGTTCACAAACAAAACTACTAGGTGAAATAATAGATAACCTAAGATTTGACCTACATATAGCACAAAAAATTAAGAAAGTTCACAAAAAAATGGGTACTCTTTACAGAAATAAAAAAAATATCTAATAACACCTCTAGGGCTGCCATTGCTAGAACCCATCTTCTATCAACACTTCTATATGCTTCCCACTTCTCACCAACCTTAAAAAGACAGATTTAATTAAACTTAAAACACGTTACAATAAAATAGCTAAATTTCCAACTGACTGCCCACAACATACCCACTTCACTCAACAAATACATCTCTACTACAAGTGTCCAAGTCCACTAATACGCCAGGGGACTTTTTATTTTCTCATCATGTAGCATCAAGGTGGAATTCACTACCTCACATCATCAGAACCAACACAAATACCAACCAATTCAAAAAGATTCTTAAAAATGATCTTGGTGACACCTGGCTTTGTTCCTTTACTATGCCAGGCTAACTCGTTTTAATAGCTTCTGGTCATACATTTTCTTCTTCCCTGACCACCCCATAATCTATGCTCTCTCTCATGTCTAGATGACCTCTAACCTCATCCTTTTCTATCCAGTTTCTCCCCTACAAACCCTTCCTCAGTTTACTTTGAGAAACTATAATGTCTAGACTACAATAAGGAATGATAACAGATGATTTTATAATACAAATGCCAGCTATTACAGCATGGAATGTAACTTCTGGTGTACTGTATGTCTTGTATATTTTTTTTGTATACTTTCTTGTATAAATTTTGTATAATTTCTTGTATATGTTTTTGTATAATCTCTGTATGTGGAGCTTTTCTCCCCGGACCTCCACTGAAAATGGGTCTTATCCCAGACGGACTTTCCCAGTAAATAAATGTAAAATAAAAATAAATAAATAGTTCTAGACATCCTGTCTCCTTGCTGCATTGAAACTAACTTTTATAACACAATTATAAAACAATTTAATTTCAGTTCATTTTCTTGAAGCTTTGCAAGTTAAATCTGTATGTTCCAGTTTCTGTTATTAAAACATATATTTGCATGGGTATACAGCTTATATATATTTCTGTTCTTTTCCAGTAGGGTACACTGTGGATACATCCTTTAAGCTCAATACAGTACAAACCCTGTTCAACACACACTTCTGTACCAGTAATTTAATATACACATAACATATAGTTCTATAACATTTGGTAATACAAACAGTTGCATCATGCTTGTATTCACAAATGACATATAACTGTTTACAAAATTCCAGATAGCGGGGCTGGCAGTGTCTCCTTTTGTTACATTTCTATATAAATCATATTAATATTCTCAAATGACATATAATTATTTATAAAATTATTCCTAGCTCAGCTGGCAGTATTTCCCTTGTGTCACAGCCATGTCCTTAGTTATAAGTTGGGTGACAGATTGATTTTCTTACTACCTTGGCCACATGTTGGTCAAAGGCTAGATTACTGTCTACATATGTTCCCAGACCCCTGACTACTGGATCATCTACTAGGGGTGTCTTATATTTGGAGCAATTAGCTTGACTGACAGTTTTCTGAAAAGGAACTAGGATGTATTTCTTGGCATTGAGTTTTAGTCCATGAATTTGTAATACTTCTTGTAAGATGTTTGTATTATTGGGGAGGGCAATCTATGATATTCCTAATTTGCAGTCATCTGCAAACTTGGTCAGCTAAAGACTCTTGACATTAATCTTAATCTATGAGAAGTGGATGCCAAATAGGAATGGTCCCAGCACCGAAACTGGAGGTACCCCTGCTGCTGACCAGTCTCTTAAAGGCTGTGGTATCACCAGTCCTGACTTCCTGGGTCCTGTCTATGAGCCAACTGGCAATCCAGTGAGTTATGTAGAGATTTATGCCCATTTCAGTGAGTTTATCCAAGTGGGGTATTGTACTGAACACCAAAACCAGCACCGAGGAGAAACAAAGCCAATGAATATCCAAAGTTCCAGGTCACTTAGCAACGAAAACGTGTTGTATTGAGAGAACTGTCTGCGTTAATAAAGGAGTGTTTTGGATACCAAGGAGTGCTTTTGACTTAGGAGTGACCTGGAACTTTGGATATTCATTGGCTTTGTTTCTCCCTGGTGCTGGTTTTGGTATTTTGTTGTTGTTCTTTACCAGCTCATTCTTCTCTTTTTTTGGTATTGTACTGAACGCCTTAGCCAGGTCCACGTAGGTGGTATGCACCATTTTCCCCACATCCATTGCCTTGTTGACCTTTTCAAAGACATCCACCAGCTTTATTAGGCATGACCTTCCCTTGGCAAAGCCAAACTGGGCTGGGTTCTGTGTCTGAAGGTTGCCTATATCTTTGTTGATCATTTTCATGATAATTCTCCCATGGCTTGTATATTAGACTAGTCAGATTAATAGGTATGTAGTTTCTGGAGTCAGTTGATGGTCCACCCTTGTAAAGTGGGATATTTGTTGCAGGCTTCCATTTGCATGGTACAAAGCCTGTTTTGAGGCTATAGTTAAAAAGTGTCTCTAGTGACTTACTGATAGGATGCATACTGTCAAAGAAGGGGGTGACTTCACCTCTTACAAAAGACCAGTCACCAGTGGTGTACACAGGGTTCTGAGCTGTGCCCCTTAATGATCAGAATTTATTTCTCAGAAGTCCAGGCAAACTTGAATGGCCTGTGGCTGACAAAGTTCACTGATGATTCTAAATTGGGAGCAATCGTTGAGTCCCCCAACAATGTTAATATACTGCAGACAGGGTCAACGCAAATAAATGATTGGTGCCAAAGCCATGGATTAAAGCTAAATGCAGAAATATGCATCATTATTCCCTTTGGGAAAGCTTACATACCTGCTAATTACATTATAGACAGCACCCCCCTAAGTGTAGACCCAGTGATACATGTTCTGGATGCTCAGGTTGATGGCAACCCAAACTTTGACCACAATGTCTTGATGGTAGTAAGGAAATCCTTCTATGTGGCACATCTTATAAGTAAAGGCATTGCATCTAGATCTGAGGATGTTATAATTCCATTATACTCGGCCCTCATCAGACCAGTAATTGAGTACAATGCTCCCTTTTTCATGTACCTCACCAGACATCTGCAAAAATTGGAGAGACCACAGAGGTTTCTCACCAAGAAATTACAGGGTACACAAAACAAGTCTTACGCAGAAAGACTGACACTGTATTCTGTCTCCTACAGGTTGCTATGGGGTGACCTGTGTCTGGCTTACAGGCAGTCTCTGACCCGGCATATATAAAAAAAACAAAAAAGGCAGAAACACAGCAAAAACTGTTTGAATTTCCTTTACTTTAACACACTGGTACCTCAACCATTCGCCTTCAATGGACAAAATAGAAAGACAAACAACCAACTTTATATACATAGGTTCAAACCCCAATTAATCCAATTAAATACTGATTGAAAAAGTGCATCTTGTTTAAAATGCTGTATACACATTTTTTAAAGTAATACATACACATTTTATTAAACACAGCCATCCTAAACATTTTAAATAACTTATTTTAAATAACTAATTTTAAATACAAATTATTCAAAATTGATTAATGAACTATTTTACTAAACTTCTTTTATGAAATATATCCTTTATAATAGACTAAATAAACATGACAATAAAAGTCTCATTAATTCAAACATTTATAAATTTGTAAATATGAAAAAGAATTATTTTAATAAAATTTCATATATTAACCTCAAGATTGAGACCCCTAGGAAACAATGTCCCATAACTGAGAATGAACTTACTTTCTAACTCATTCAACCTCCTCACCATATCACCCCCCCCCAACTAACACAGGTTGTGCCAAAATACTAAAGAAAAAGGAACTAGTGCTCCCCCCATGGATATTCACAAAATGTTCAGCAACTGGACTCTTAAAGTTTCTATTGGTTGTTGTAGTTTGTCTTTCAGCTTTTTCCTGGTAAGGGGTTGCCACAGCGTAACTCCGGTCCACTAATGATTGGCAGTAGATTTTTTTTTACAAAATACCGAGGTGCCAGCTCGACGCCCAACCTTCAACGAAGGCACGCCCATTTACGCACACATGTCTTTTGAACGCTACCCAACCGCAGGGAGGACATGCAGACTCCACACAGAAGGCACTCCCAAGCCAAGCCGGAAATCGAACGGAAGAACCTCTTGCTGTGAGGTAACAATGCTACCGCTGTTGGTAATATCCCTTAAATGTTCCATGATCCTAACTTTTACTGCTCTTTTTGTTTGACCAACATACCATTTTACATTTACGCATCCACACCTCACAATATAAACTACCCCACAGGAATTACACCCAAAATTACCCCTACAGGTAAATTTTCTACCATTTATAAATGTGCCAGAAATGTTTTTGATAAAACTACATACCTTGCAGCATCTACAAGCAGAAACACATACATTAGCTTTTGGGCCTCTAGTTAAAGGCATATTCAATAGTTCCTTTAAATTGGCATATCTACCATATGAAAATCTAACATACTTTGGAAACAGATTACCAACTGTAACATCTTGACAAACTATATACCAGAGGTCCAAAAGCGCCCTTCTCATTGCCTCGGAAAAAACAGAATACCGAGAAACAAAGAAGAGCATTTTATCATCACAGGCACTGGTAATTGAATGCCTATTCATAACAAATTTATGGCTACTCATAGCTTTTATCCCAGATTTTATTTCCAGTGCCTCATTTTAACGCCTGATTTAAATGCTCAATCTTGTATCCTCGCTTAGCCAGTCTATCATTAGCTTCCCTCACAAATTTCTTTTTAAACCTCTCCAAAGTATGTTAGATTTTTATTATTATTATTATTATTATTATTATTATTATTATTATTATTATTAAATAATTATTTTTCATATTTATAAATTTATAAATGTTTGAATTAATGAGACTTTTATTGTCATGTTTATTTAGTCTATCAGTATTTAATTGGAGTAATTGGGGTTTGAACTTATGTATATAAAGTTGGTTGTTTGTATTTCTATTTTGTCCATTGAAGGCGAATGGTTGAGGTACCAGTGTGTTAAAGTAAAGGAAATTCAAACAGTTTTTGCTGTGTTTCTGCCTTTTTTGTTTTTTTTTATATATGCTGTGGTGAAGTTGTGAAGAATATATTATTTTTGCAAAGTCTCTGACCCGGCCCTGATGGAAATACTATGCATTCGTACATCAAACTGCATATGAGGGTCACTTTCACCAGGGATCTTAAAATAGCCCCTGACATGAACTGGTCATGCTGAAGAGATAGATACATTTCCCAGGGGCTACCATTTCTCTGGAACATTCCTCTCAATTGTACAGATTTTTGCAGAATGTCCAGAATCTTGCCTCGTATTTTTAGTCTGTTCCTCACAAAATTTGTGATTTTTCTGGCAAATTGTTGAAGACTGAAGTCACTAAAAATTATTAAATAATGAAAAACATTTGTGTTTTAAACTTTATATCTTTCAGAAAATACATAATGCAAAACCTATTATTCTAGCAACTTTCTATGTTTATAGGTGGAATATTTAAATTATGTCCCTATTTTGGGTCTTTGCCCCCCCCCCATTCTTTCTGGCTTTGTCCAGATTTCTTACACTGAGAGGTTGAGAGGTATGCTCTGGAACAAGCTTCCAATTCACATGAAACAGGCCCATTCTCTGACCCTCTTCAAATGCAACCTATATTAATGGATGGGTGACCGCATATTCACTCCTGGGGTGGTGCCTGTGTCCTGCTTGGACATAGGACGTCATTATTAACTACCATAGACCCTTACCTCTACAAAACTTCACTCACCTAACCATCAACAAATGGGGCAACTCAGGATAAATATTGCTAGTCCTGTAAGGACTTTAAGTCCAATAGTCTAGTAACCTTCTATGAACCTAGGAACCTATGATAGGTCCTGTTCCAAGCTATTTAAGAGGCATCCCAAGATACTGTCAGGGCTCACTGAGGCTGTTTTTAGCCTAAGCAAATGCCGCCAGGACCTTTTCCCTGTTAGTAGATGAGGGGGTTGCTAGGATGTATTTCATGGGGGGGGTGAAGTTTGAGCTGAATTTGACAGCCAGCAAATTTGCTATATTGCTCTGTTCTGTAAACGTGGCACCACTGACCACCAGCTCAGCACACTTAATGTGTGCTGTCTTTGAGGTTCTGCACCTAGCTGTAGAAGATCTTATGGTTTTCTTTAGCTTGTGAGGCTATCCTGACCTGGTAACTAGCCTTGTTGTACTAAGTCCTCTTTCTTGTTTAGTTTAATTTGTGGGTTTCTATCATTATCTGATTTGCTCTAACTGACTTTAGCTATTACTTTTTTCTTTTGTTATATACCGTATTAAGGTTAGGATTCCACCGGTGTGGTTTGTTTTTAGAGTTTGTTTTAGGCTTACTTCTAGTAGGTACTGCAGCCTCTATACTGCCATTTACATGGTTGTGCAGGGTCTCTGTGAACAATTCCGGATAGGTTCCTGTGAAGTCAAAGTTCGGAGGTGCACTGAATTTTGACAAACTATCATTTAATAGGATGCAGTTTGCTTTGGAATAGTTCTCAACTGTTACCAGGTTTGCTGGGGTTATTGAGTTGATTTTTATTTTGAAGGAGACAGCTTTGTGGTCTGACCTCACCAGTGTTGATGAGACACTGGGGGAATGAGGGCTGCAGCTCTCTCCCATACTGCTGACTACCAGATCCAGTATGTTTAAATCTCTGGTGGATGTGCACACAATCTACTAAAGGTATTTGTGTGAATCGCTGTACCTGTGAGTATGAGACATTGTATTTTTTTCCAGTCTACAGAGGTGTAGTTAAAGTCTCCCATGCATAGGGTATTTGCTTGAATGATGACTGTCTCTGCTAGGTCTAGGTATACACTATAGGATTATAGGGACATATAAAGTGACCTATAACTTTGGAGGGTATGGTATGGGACTTTGTTTGTGGTGATTTGCACTTCCAGGCCATTGTTCTATTTAACCAACATGGAGTTATGCTTGTTGCAAATATAGACTGAGACTCCTCCCCCTTTCGTACTTTTCTGTGCAGCTGATGGTCTATACATCTGGAAGGCACTGAAGCCTTGCACTGCCAAAGTACTTTCTGCAGATTTAAACCATGTCTCATTAATGGAACACATGTCTATATTCTCCAGAGTGAGGAGAGCTTGTAGGATATGGAGTTGCTTGTTCAGACTTCTAGCATATAGCAGGAACACCTTTAGCTTTCTCTGGGTTTTATTTGTTATGTTAAGAGGTTTGTCAAATTGGCATTGCATAAAAATACTCTAAAGGAGTGGATAAAGTTTTAGTCGGTATTCAGAAATGACTATACTGAACCTACAATCCTTAAAGATCTTGAAACTTCAATAGGACAGTCAACCTATAGCTGCTCAAAAATCCCTGCACCTCCATATGCACTAATTAACATGGGATATAACAGCACAAAGAAAATCGGCTAGTAATGTAAGGAAGTCAAAACTTTATTAAAAAATATCATCTCTTGTCTTTTCAAAATTTAACCTTTCATTCATTCAGTACAGATGCTGTTTTCTGCAAGAGTTCAGTGTTGTATCAAACCCAGAATACCCAAGTATATTTAATTATTTCTGAAGCAAGGGAGGCGAGTACTTCTTAACTTTAAAACCAAATTTGAACATACTAACAGATTCAGAATTTAAGTCAAAATTCAAAGACGCTGACAAGCCCCCTCTACCCCGAGTGTGAAGCCTCCACTCCCCCCTAAACTTATATATACCAACTCCTTAGAGCAAAGGGAATATTCTCAGAAATAGCCATCTCAAGTTATTACATGTAAGTCTGTTTTTCAGCCATTCAAAATCGGCATTATGGAGCTCATTAAGGGAGACCTCAATATTTCAAACAGTTGCCATTAACAATATAGACAAAGATGTAAAAATATGTATAAACATACCATATACATGCACATGCACATGTGTGTGTGTGTGTGTGTGTGTGTGTGTGTGTGTGTGTGTGTGTGTGTGTGTGTGTGTGTGTGTGTGTGTGTGTTCGCGCACGCGCGCATGCATGTCTGCATGTGTGTGTTTTTGTGTGTATGTGTGCGTGTTTAGATACATGTATATAATCATTCATTTGGTCAAACGTTCACAATATATATGGATCCCTATCAGCTGATCAAGTTTTGAGAAACTTGAAATTCATATGGTTGAGAGCATATGATAAGAGTTTTTGAAAATGCAAAGCTTTTGAATGGAGATTGTGGTACACTCAGGATCAGGAAATGTATCCTATTCTTCACTGTAGTGCGATCTCAGAATTGGTATATATAATTTGCAGGGTGTGAGGAGGCACAGCCCCCCCACACACAGGGGGGGTATAGGGGGGCTTGCCCATACATAAATATAAAAAAAGTAGATTTTTCTGGGGGTTTTTTTTTTTTTTTGGTGCTCGAGTTTTTGGAAACTCGATTATATGATTTTCGTCCGTACTAATTTTGAGTTTCTGAAAACTCAATCATCTGACATAGAGCTATATATATATATATATATATATATATATATATACAGATAAATACATTGATATAGATATAAATATATATGTAGATGTTTTATATATTTGTATGCAAATGTATATATATATATGTGTATACACAAATGTTCATTATCCTTCTCAGTATTATATATAATAAGCAGATGGCCCAAGGCCTTCACCTGAAAGTCAAGGGATGCATCAAGAAGCTGCTCCACATGCAAACATGCTTCATGCTTCGACAAATGTAACAGTAAGTTTCAAAATTTGCAATTAAGAAATTTGAAGTTAAGAAGTATGCTAGGTCCTTGCCTCCATTGCTTCAAGTGGCCATCAGTTTTGGGTGCCACACATGTGATAGAGATCCCCAAGAATTAATGATTTAGGGCTATACCTCTAGAAAATAGGTGTACTGGAGAATCAAATACTTCTTTAGCTGCAAAACCTCCTCAAGGGGATTCAAATTAACAGCAAAGTATGATGGGATAGCCCAAGAAATAGGAATCTGCAGCACTGAAGAAGTCCAGAAACCTCACTTCGACCTCCATCCATGTGGTGCTCAAAATTCAGATGTTTTGTTGTATTTCTAATATGCTTTTGCAAAATTATGCCTTCCTTTTAGGATGACGAGATTGTTTTCTAAGTGCTCTTTGGAATTCAGCAAGACAGCTCAATACAGATAGCAGTGTCCAAGCTAACATTAATAGTTACCACCTAGTTGTCTATTTTCTGGCATTATTGGGTTTTTTTGTGCAATCACTATCTTATTTATTCAGAAGATCCACTTCTGCACAGCACAGAAAAGCAAAAACTACAAAAGCTGCATATTGATTATCATAGCATATGCCATACTGCTTATAATAACCGTATTAGACATGAAATATTTGATGGTGGTAAACTCAACAAAGCCACTCTGTAAAAGAACTAAGTAGCAGTAACATATGTATGCCACTGTCTGTATACAAGACCAGGGGAGAAGACAGGCTAGAAGAGTTCACCATCAAAAACAGTGTCAGTAAAGACACCACTTGTGATTTGAAAATGATTGCTGTACTGATTGCTAAAGCCAGATCTTAACTGGTGCCCATTGTTACAATGTTAGCTGTGGTCCAGACCTGAATCACTTACAACACAGATGTCACTGCATGGCTCAGAGAGAAGATGTTCCCCAGTTAAGAAAAGGAGTCTATATATTATCCCCATGGTGCCTTTGGCAGCTCTTATGTCACTTATGAAGCATCCAATGTCCTGATATTCACTGATGCAGTATTCCCTGCCGTGAAAGCCCAAACATTTGGCCAGTCTACCAAAGACTACTTGTTGCTTTTAAAAGGTATGCTGAATGTCACTCAAAAGCTCATTTTGTAGCATAGGACATAAAGATGACATTCAAGCCTACCATTATCAGAACTTCTTTGCCACCAGTCTGAACGTATGTTTTTACCATCAGTCTATTTACCTGTGTCCATTTTCTGACAGCTGAACACGTGTTCATTCTCCAGTGACTACCTACACCTGTTTGTTGACTTCTTTTACAGTTGTAGATAACTGCCCCGTTGGGGATTTTATTTTTTCTTACTTTTTTATACACTTGGGGTTAATGTCATCCAGGAAGGATAAATGCCAGTGGGGGAGACAGATTCCCCATAAAGACCACCATGATAAATGTCTTTTTATAAGGGGCATCTCATGACCATACTTCTTGCTCTATTTGTCAGGTGTTCACTCCAAAAACCCTTCGCAGTGACTTTCTTCCCTTTCCTTGTATCTTGAGAACCAGCTTCTTAAGCTTCTCACTAAAGATATGATGGAAGGAATCTCCTGCCCTGAGGGTCAACCATTATGGAAGAAGAAGAAGGTGAAAAAGGTTTGGCCAGAATCTTCCACTGTCCAGCCTCTGCCTGGTGATTCTCCCGAGGTCATTATGAACCCAGAGGCTCATCTGACAGTGCTGTCGGATTTCTCTGCTTTGACCATGTCAGGCTGGTGAGGGTCCAGCTGGTAGCATGTCCAAAGAGGCTTTGCAGGCAACCATCTCAGACATTCAGGGGGAACCTTGATTGATTTTTTCCAAGGGGCCTAGGGGAGTTCCTCAGTTTTTGGTTGGGGAAGAAGCTCCTACTATGGTTCTCAACTACTGTCCTGGGTCTGATCTTTCTCAGTTTTGTGGAGGAGATGTTCCCTTAAAAAAGAAACAAAAAAATTAAACACATTTCTTTTGTTACTAGGGATCCACAAAGTGAGTAGTAGGCCTTCACTTGGGGGCTATTTACTACTTTAATGTCCTTAAAGCCTCCTCAAGGGGTTTCGGTTTCTGCTGTTGTTTTTCTCTTAGCCACAAGGAGTAGACAGTTGTTCATTCTATATAAGGTTCCACATTTTTATGCAGTCAATTTCCAGTATGCCAATGCCACTAGTTCTGTAGGCTAATTTGATCCATGAATAGTCAGTGCTGGCATGTTGGTGGCAAGTTTGAAGTGCTGTTTATGAAAATAAAGCTATTAGCGTCTTCTTTTTTCACCCAATATTTGCTTTTTTTTCTAAGATGCAAGTAATGACAACATTAAAACCATCTTAAAGTTTGAAGATGAGAACTTTTGTTTCTCTTGGTGAATGCAAGTAGAGTTAAATCATTCACATATGAAATAACATGGCAGTATTCGTATATCATTAAAAAATATATTAAACAGCAGAGGCCTTAACATGGACACCTAAGGTATTCCAATGTTTGTAGAGAATCTTTAACACAGTTTGTTCAATCATTGTAATTTTATGGTCTAGTACTTAAGATAGACTACAAGCTAATTTCAATTATCTTGAAATTAACAACAGACATTAATAACTTTAGACCTATATCACTCATCTCCCTCCAAAATACTTGCAAAATGTATTAAAAAATAATTGCTAAACTATATTCTGCAGGAAGAACTCCTATCCCACATACAATATGGCTTTTGTTCTTCCCATAGTACTAATACTGCACTTCTAACCTATATAGATACTGTCAATAAAGCTAGATATAACAGCAAACTAATCTCCTTATTTCTAGATTATGTAAAGACTTCAACACAAGTTTGTCACAGCAAACTTCTACTTTGAATGTCCTCAGTAGGTCTCTCTCTCTCAGCCCAGACTTCTATGGTTCAAAAGCAATAGGTATCAGTCAGTAAAATGGCACTTAACCTTCTCTTCATATCTTCTAGTTACCAGTGGTGTACCATAAGGCTCTATCCGTGGTCCCCTCCTCTTTAACATTCCCGCCAACATCCTCCACACATCCACACAAAAGACCTCCCTAATACAGTACGCAGTCGACTTTACTCTCATTTACATATCTGACAACATGGTACACCTCCAAAAAATTACTCATCTCAAGAAGCTGTAACAGCAACTGAAACATGGCCTTGTAACTCACAAGTCATGCTCAGCCCTAAAACAAAACATACTACTACCCTTTTCACTAAATTCCTCTCCCATGAAAACACAAAATTTGAAGTCCTTTCTTGATAATACAACCACTGAAGTAATTTCTCACAGCAGATTATTTGGGGTGATGATAGTGGATGATAATCTTAAATTTGCCCTGCATATACAAAATTGCATAAGAAAAACTCATCCAAAACTTGGGATTCTTTATAGAGCCAAAAACCTTTCTCACCAGCACAACTAAAGCTGCACTTGCCAATACTTATCTCCTTCCCACACTTCTTTATGGTGCTCCCATCCTTACTAATCGCCATGCTTCACAAAAGTCAAAACTTGAGCAAAGCCGCTAAATTTGCAGCAAATATCCCTTCCAGAACCCATCACTGTATAACATTATAAAACCTAAACTGGTTAGAAACACCCCCATCAACTAACATATAAGCAGCTTCTTACCACCTATAAAATTATCCAGAATCCATTTGCTTGTCCTGCACTAAATAATACTCTACACAACTATTCTCCTTGTTGGTCACTACAATCCAATGACCAAAAACTCCTGCCTGTCCACAAACCTATCAAATCTACTGGACAGTGTCTGTACTCATACCATGTTGCTAAGGGATAGAACTCCTTATCTCTATCCATCAGGTCAATTCCCTCCCATCCTTCAGAACCAATACCTTCCCTTCAATCAAAACCATTCTGAGAAACGTTCTAGCCAAACCTGGATCTGTTCTTGCTCAACACTAGCATAAACTATATCCCCAAATGTGAACAAATACCTATCCGTACCTTTCCCCTAAATGTGAACAAATACCTATCCGTACCTTTCCCCTAAATGTGAACAAATACCTATCCGTACCTTTCTTCTCCTTACTCTCCCTTTGTCACTTACTTCCTTACTTCTATCAATTTCTCTCCCCTGTCTCTCTCTCTAAATATACCATAAGCTTACTCTTCTCTCAGTTTGTATTGCAATTCCTGTGTATATCATATTAACTTATCTTTCATTTCTCTATAAGTGGATAAAATGTCTCTATTAAATCATTATCATGTAATTTTTATTTATTCTTAACCAATGTTTTCTTATGATATCTAATTTGGTATAATTATTTAAACTGTAGTTTTTTTTGTATTATTTGTAGACTGTAAAATGCTTGTTCTTAAAATGTTTTGTAATACTTTGGAGGTCTTCTACCCAGACCTCCACTGAATAAGGGCGCCTACTCAGTTGGACTTTCCCAATGACTGCTGTGGAGCATTTAAGACTTAGTAGTCTTGACAAAAGCAGGTGTTTATTAATTACATCAAAAGCTCTGCAAAACTCTAGAAAGAATACAGCAGATAGAAGTTTATTGTTTTTGTCAGTTGTTATGTAGCAATTGATCTGTAGCTTTATATTTTCTCTCTCTCTCTCTCTCTCTCTCTCTCTCTCTATCTCTGTCTCTCTGTCTCTGTCTGTCTCTCTCTCTCTCTCTCCCTCTCTCGTTTCATATAGTTGTATCAGTTAGCAGGTTTCATGAGATCTGGGAATAATTCCATGCTGAGAATTTGATTATTCTTAGTGGAGATGCAATGTATGGCTTCAACTTTTTATAGTTATTCTGGTGGCAGTTGTCCTAAAAAAAGAGAAACCATGGTCTACTTCTTCAAGCAACACTTTTATGTGAGGGTTATGAACATGACTTGGAAATTGAAGCTTTGAAAATATATGCTTGGTCTTTATGTTTTTTTGTAGGGCTGCTGATCTTGATGGACTGTTTTGTGATACCTCAGTGGAAGAAACCTTCATGTATTTCCTGCACCTTCTGGGGTAGGCAAACTTAGTGGATTCTCTGTCACAATTTTAGTCTTTCCAAGGATTTTACTTTAAGTAGACAACAGAGCTGCCGGGTTACTCAAATTAGTGTTTTGCGGGTCTTTGAGGCAATAAAGTCATGCTTTCCTCAGCAACTGACATCTATTATTGGTCTCTGTCTCTACTTATTCATTAATTTGAGGTCTCTTCTTTCTTTGTTTTTTTTCTCCTTACTGACTTGCTTTATCTTACTGCTTCGTCTGTTTAAAACAGGGTTTTCACCACATGAGATTGCATTTGTTTAATGCATTTGGGAGAAGTTAGTTTAGGATGTGTAATGCTGAAATGATGTTTTGGGCCTAGTGTAGAAATTTTATTTTTATTTTCATAGCTTGTCAGTTTCTTGCAATTGATGGTCTTTTAGGCTCCTTATGAACTTGTTTTAGGGATGGTAACTGCAGATTTGTGCTTTTGTAATGGTAAAGTAAATACGTGGTTGTTAATGTGGTTTGGCATGTCATCACTGCATCTGTAGCTGTTGCAGTTTTGGTAATATTCATTTTTACTAGAGGACTAGATTTTGAGATAAGATCCTTATTGTCATGTTTATTCCAAGAAATATTAAAGTCTCCCAAAAATATTCTCCATCAAAATGGTGAAACCATGATAAGGTTTCTGTAATCAGTTTTCTAACACTAGTGGGATTCAGGCATATGCAGCCAATGAGAAGTTGTTTGGCATTTCCACTGGTAATTATTATTACTGTAGTTTCTCTCACAGGTAGGGGATATACGTGACCAAGTCTGTGCTTGACTCAAATTTGCAATACTGTGACACTGCCTGCATGTTTTTGTTGTCTGTAGCTTTTTAACACTGATACTACAAAATCATTATCTTTAACCTATACCATGAGCCACACTTCTGGGACTGATAGAAATGCTAGAATGTAAGAATGAACTGCTGCTAGTCAGACCTGGATCCAGAGTATGCTGTTGAACAGACTGCTAAAGATTACATAGATTGTTTTTTTCCTTTCCTGCATTGAAAGGTTTGGAAGAGATCCTTATTTTGTAGTAAGGATACTCTGAGAGACCTGAAATAGGTCCTCCATCACCTGATCATATTAAAAGAATATTTGCAAAATATTTCAGTTAGAATGTGAACTAATATTGCTTTGTATGTATCTTACAAGTAGAGCTCTGCTACTTTATTTATATATCTAGACAGGAAGTATGGAATAAACTAATTAGCAGAATGGCAGGGAGGATGGGCATACCTATCTTGGAGAGAAGGGATGCACTGGGCATTGCCCAATGAGCACTGGCAGAGGCTCATGGGACTGGTGCTAGAGATGGGGATGGAGAGTATGGAGATAAGCACATCTGCCTTGCGGCTTGGGGCAGAGGCACACACTCATTGTGACCTTCTTATTGTCTACACATCATACAAGATGGACTGTCAGCATGTACGAGTGGTGTTATTAGGCTATGCAAAAATCCAGTTTCTCTGATGGTCTATCCCATGACTTTCCCTGGTGTGCTCCATGCCCTCACTACCATGACCAAGGTGCAGAGGCCATTTCATACATATCTCTCCCAGGAAGGGAGACACATCTGGTGAAGGGAACACCATGGGTCCAGGGGTCTGCTAGGGAAAAGCAGTTGTGGCTGGGATGACTGGGTCAATGGAAGTGATGTAAAAGTCTGCCAAACAGGGTAAAACATTTTGAGCTATTGTCAATATTGGGTGGATGCAACTGTACTGGAACTTACAAATGAGCTTTAAAACAATGTTGATCAAGCCCTATTCATTTGCTCTCTTTATGATGTCGTGTCAGCCTTGACCTACTTTGGAACTTTGCCCTTACTTGTTGCTTGTTTTACATGTTAGTCTACCCTTATTATTACTTTGTGGGGATAAGAGTGTCTTGAGTCTTCTATCGCTCTTTTGTATGAAACATGGTTCCTGCTAACTGTGTTGGTAACCACTGATATTGTTTTCTTATTTGCAGTGCAACTGCTCTGTGCAGTTACTGTGTAGGACAATTTTACATGAAGTGAAATTAAATGTTTTCAGTGTAATCTGGTGGCCCCCAACCTGCATAGCCTAGAGGAAATAATGTCAGGTGTTAATGGATTTTTATTATCCTGCAGAGTGAGGAACAAGAGTCGCTTAGGTTAAAAGAAGGGAAAGAGTTAGAAGGGAGACATCTGGAAGAAGCGAGGCAAAAATTTAAAATGGAAAGGACAGGACTAAAGTAAAATTACACAGACACACACACAAAGATGCCTTTTGCATAAGCACTGGTTTTAAATCTTGTACTCAAGAAAGGAAAATATTAGAACGTGTTTTAGACTTGAGCCAAGACATCTGCAATTTTGTGCTAACAAGAACCTCTAGATGACTATGCATTCAGTTTCCCCTTAAAAGCTTTTTTTTTTCTTTTCAGCTGTGAAACCCTTAGTATTTTCATGAAGTATACCAACTCTGAGATCGCACTACAGTGGGGAAAAGGGCAAAGTTGTGTAGTTGGTCAACTACTTCCTTGCCCTTAGTAAATTCATTGAATTGCTGAAGTGAATTCTGCTGAATAGGAGTCGACAGAAAGGTGTTCACTGAAAAAACTTTTGGTAAACTAATATAGAGCCATACATGACATAGGAACACATACATACACACACGCACACACACACACACACACACACACACACACACACACACACACACACACACACACACACACACACACTTGTAGAGAAAGCCTTCTGCTTAGGCATTGTTTATAAGAAATTCATGGCTAAAACATGTGGTGTGACTAACAGCTAAAAATGTAAGTAAAATACAGTATGGCGGATATGCTAAGATTCAAGTTCACTTTTAAAGTCTAATGGCTACCATTTTGTTGTTTGCCTCATGGATAGGATTCAACAGAATCCTCACTGTTCATGCTAACTGCAAGTTTGTTAATTACCATGATGGCAAAAAATGTGATTTAAATCCAGGAATAGCAACAATGAGAAAGACTTCATAATCATTTCATGCAGTGTCTCTGAAGTGGACATTAGTACTAACAGACATGACCATACGATTGTTTTCCTTTGCACCCTATGCATCATTTTAGCAAAGGCACCACCTACATGCACACACACACACACACACACACACACATATATATATATATATATATATATATATATATATATATATATATATATATATATATATATATATATATATATATATATGGTTCCCATTCAGAAGCCTGAAACATCATAAGCCTGAAAATCAAAATCCTGAAACCAAAAGCCTGAAAATTCAGAATCCTGAAAACAAAATCCTGAAAGACCAAAATCCTGAAACTCAAAATCCTGAAAACACAAATAATGCTAATATGTCACTATAAAGACACTAATATCTACCAACTGACCCTGACCCTAACCCTAACCCTAAGGTCCGTCACTATCGCACACTCACCTGACCCCAGCCCTAAACCTAACTCACTTAAACCGCCCCTAACCCCAATATTTGTCACTATTGCATACATGCCTAACCTGCGCCCTAACCCTAACTCATTTAAACCGCCCCTAACCCTAAAATAAAACCAACCGCACACTTACCTGACCCCAACGCATGACCTAACACCACAGGGCTAACAATAGCAAAGCCACAATGACATCAGTATGTCTATTTTGTGTTTTCAGGATTTTGAGTTTCAGGATTTTGGTCTTTCAGGATTTTGGGCTTTCAGGATTTTGAGTTTTCAGGATTCTGAATTTTCAGGCTTTTGGTTTCAGGATTTTGATTTTCAGGCTTATGATGTTTCAGGCTTCTGAATGGGAACCATATATATATATTTATTTATATGGGTCTACTTTGTTTCATTGAAAGCTCATTTCACTGAATTTGAATTCACTCTGACCAAAACCCTGAAAGCTCAAATTACTGAAAACTAATTTCACCGAATCTCATTTCACTGAAGTGAAGTACTGGCACTGTGTAGAGTACTGTAAGGCAAGTAAAAGTTATATGCTCTTTTCCCCACTGTAGTGTGATCCTGGGGTTAGTATATATAGTTGGGAAGGTATATATTGTCTTCTGGAAAGAGTTAGTCATCGGTGTTGTAAGTATGCATGCCTATGGTTTAAAATGTATTGTTTTGAAGCTTTCAGTGAAATATAATACAAAACCAAACTAGGTGAGGGGCTATGCCCCCACACACCACAATGTGGGGGGCTGTGCCCCCCACTTCCCCCCTAACTATATTTACATTTTGGTTTTTCTTTTCTTTTTTTTTTTTTTACCATCACCCAGGCAACAGTCATAAGAACCTCCTAACAGCAGATAAAACTGAAAAGGCTCTGGGATAGTCACTGCACAGTATACTGAGGGAAACAAAAATTCAATAAGACTATAAAAAACAGCTTGGAAATTCATGAGGTGCCTAAGAATAGCCATT
Organism: Protopterus annectens; assembly: GCF_019279795.1. Lineage (NCBI taxonomy): Eukaryota > Metazoa > Chordata > Ceratodontiformes > Protopteridae > Protopterus > Protopterus annectens. The sequence continues at coordinate 365,772,560 of NC_056732.1, read as the reverse complement.
AGCTTACAAGTACAGCAATGCGTATTAAATGGTGCATTATCATAGTGCCATGGTGATATCATTACTGGTGCAGTTGTAGCCAGATGTGAAGGTTACTGTCCAGTAATGTGTGGCAGATCCAATGTAGTGCACACCTGTGTAAGATAGCACAGTAATTAGCATTTCTTCCTCACAGCTCCATGCTTTTGGGTACAGTCCTGGTTCCCAGTTTCTGACGGTGTGCAGTTTGCATGATTTTCTTGTGTACAGGTTCATAGGTTCATAGGTGTGTACTAAGCTAATTGCCCTGGGGCCATTACAAGCCAAGCCATAAGATTACCCTGGCATCGTGCCACCTGACCTTAGTTCCCAGTGCCTCTGTCGAGTAGAGCCACTGGAGTTATCCCTGGAGTGAATTTTCTATTTCTCATCCACTCATCAAGATTTCTCTTGAAGATCGTCAGCGAGGTGCTCTGCTTGACATGTATGGGAAGTCTATTCCATAGCATAGGCAGTGTCTGGGTTATGAACCTGTCCCTCCAGTACGTTCTGTTGATTGTGGTAATGAGGTTGAGGTCTCTGGAGTATGTGGTGCAGAGGGATTGGGATTTCTTTAGATGTAGAATTTCTAATAGAGCTGGGTCAGACATGGCTTTGTAAGTCAAGCAGAGATCGCCTCTAAGTAGTCAATATGAGACAGAGAATATTTGGAGTTTTTTGGGTCTGTCCATATAGGACAAGTGTTTAAGGCCTAGGATCCTCTTTGCAAGGTACTTTTGCTGCCTCTCCAATTGTTGCAGGTATCTAGTGAAGTATATGCCAAATTGGGCATTGTACTCAATGATTGGCCTAATGAGGGAAGAGTAGAGGGAGACAATGACCTCTTTCTTCCTGGATGCAAAACCCTTAGTAATGAGATGTGCCACATAGAAGGACTTTGTGACCACAGTGGCAATGTGGTGATCAAAGGAGAGGTTGCTGTCAATCTGTGTTCCCAGATCTCTTAGAACCTCTTCTGTGTTCAGTGGACTACCATTGATGTGGTAATTCATAGGGGACCAGCTTTTTCCCAAAGAGGATGAAGACACATTTTTTGGCATTGAGCTTAAGGCAATGGTTCTGACACCAGTCGTTGGTCTCAGTGAGGCCATTCTGTAGGATGTCAACATCACTTGGAGAGTTAATAATAGCTCCTAACTTGCAATTATCTACAAACTTTGCCAGCCAGAGTCCCTTCATGTTGGCCTGGACTTCAGAGTAGTAGATACCAAACAGGAGAGGACCCAGGACCGAACCCTGTAGGACTTCACTCATGACTAGTCGGCAGTCTGACTTGGAGTCAGCTACTTTCACACTGTAGGTCCTATCTGTGAGCCAGTTTGCAACCCACCTAGTGATATAGGGGTTGATGCCTTGCTTACTGAGTTTTTTTATGATTCCTGAGTGGGGAATTTTATCAAAGGCCTTGGCCAGCTCAAGGTAGGCTGTATGAACCACATTGCCTTCATCCACAGCTTTGGTGACTGACTCAAAGAAGTTGACCAAGTTGAGCAGGCATGATCTACCCTTCACAAAACCAAACTGTATGGGATCCAGAGTTTGGAGATTCCCTATATCCTTGTTTATTAGGTCCATGATGATACGTTCCATAGCTTTGCATATCAGACTCCTCAGACTAATGGGGAGATAGTTCCCAGGGTCTGTAAATGCTCCTTCTTTGTGGAGAGGGATGACTGTAGCAGTGTGCCATTCAGTAGGGACGCCTGAGGTGAGGCTGTGATTGAACAGGGCACATAGGTGAGGTGCCAGTTCACTCTGTAGTTCATGTAGAACACAGCCAGGGACATTGTCAGGTCCCATATAAGCTGTATTCTTGGCCTTGGACAGTGCTGTTTTAACCTGTGCAGCAGTAATACTTGGTGCCTGGCAATCTACTGGTATTGCGATTAGTTGTTTGGGGGGGTGGGTAAAGTTGGCACTGAATCTGTTGGCCAGTATATTGGCAATATCTGTTGGCTCAGAATAGTAGGTACCATTGTGCAGTAGCTCAGAGCAAATCTGGGTATTGCCGTGGGGATTCTTTACATAGCTATAGAAGGCCTTGTGGTTGTCTTTACTATCTGCTACAATTCTGTTTTCATAGCTAGCTTTAGAGGATTTGATGAGGGATCTCAACTTTTTGTTGAGGCTGATAAGGGAGTTTTTCCAGTCTTGGGACTTCACCTTATTCCGCATCAGTTTCCTCCTTCTGTTGAAGACTTTGTTTATGGCAGGGGACCACCAGATTGGCTTCCTTTTTTTTGGAGGAGAGTGTCTTGGTTCTATTGGGTATGGCAAGATCAATGCATTTGTGTACGTGTTCGTACAGTGCATATCTGTATGATTCGGAGGTCATGCAACTATTCTCCATTTGCATGGGTGCCATGAAGTTAGCCACCTGTGTTTTTAGGTGCGCAAAGTTAGCTTTGGAGAAGTTTTTCATGGAGGTTACCTTTTCGGGGGGGGGGTATGTGGATTTCCAAGGTGATTATTTTGTGGTCAGATCTAACCAGGGAGGAGTTGACTATTGGTGTAGAGCAATGGTCACCCATGTTAGTAATGACTATGTCAAGGATGTTGCTACCTCTAGTAGGGGTAAGAACGAGCTGGTCCAGCGCATTGGAATTAATGAATTCCAGGAAATTTCGGGCAAGTGTATTGGTGCATGAGTAGTTTTCCCAGTTAATGGAGGGGTAGCTGAAGTTGCCCAGTATGAGAGTGTTAGGTTGGACCCCAATATTCTCCAGGGTGCTTAGGAACATGGAGTGTGAGTCTTGGGACATGGTTGAGGACCTATAGTAGGCTATGACCTGAATCGCTGTCTTACCCAGTGTTAGCTGCACCTGAAGTATCTCTGATGCGTTATGTTGGGCTACCAGTCTAGAGGTGTGCACATCCTTTATGAATATGGAAACACCACCACTTTAGAAGCTTCAGTCCAATTTCTGGGGCCAAAAGGTGTGGAATGAGTTATAGCCTGGTAGTGCAGGGGTGCTTTCTGCTGCCTTGAACCAGGTCTAGCACAAATGTCAATGTTCTCCATTTTAAGGAGTGCTTCGAGTGAGTGCATTTTGAGATTTAGGCTTCTAGCATTGAGCAGCATGACCCTGAGATTGCATTTGTTTGTAGCTGTCACAGTGATAATTTGGTCTTTGGAACACCGCCTAAAAAAGGCACTATAGGGGTGGCAAAAGCCTTGGCCAGTATCCGGAAGCCCAGGGGTGACAGATGCAGGCCATATCTGGCAAAGCATTGAGCTGTGTCAATCATGTCATCCCAGGCAGACAGATACTGGATCCCCTTAGAATTACACCAGAAACTTAGCCAATTGTTGAAATCAATCATTTTCTGCTTGTACTGTATTATTATTCTGGGTGATGGTAGGATGCTGCTTAGGGCTAGGGTCATGCCCACTTGGGCTACATAATCCAAGAGCTCCTCCATGTCTCTTGTCATGTAGTCCAGGGAGGTACATCTCAGGTCATTCACACCCACATGTAAAATGAAAGAGTCATATTTGTATCTGTTGTTAAGGGCCTGAGTGTGTGCATTATGTGGCGGATCCTGGCACCTGACAAGCAGCTGACTGTTACTTTCTCTTTTTTAACCTAGTGAGTGGGACATCAGTGTGCCTCACTATTGAGTCACATATGACTAGTGTGTTCAGCATGCTGTTTTGCCTTAGGGGCTTTGGTTGAGTGGCACACTGTTTAGGAGAGTTATGTGTCTCGTGATTAGTGTTATGTTGTGGTGGTCGAGTGCATTTCTGCCTTGGAGGTCTCTGCTGTTTGGGTAGATTTTTATTGAGAGCCTACGCGAAGGTAGGTGCGTGGTTTGTGTTTTTATGTGAAGGCAGTGCTGGTGCGTGTTCTGGAGGGCTATGTATTCTATGTGGTGTGGTGAAAGTGTTGACCTTCTCCTCTTGACCAGCTATTCCGGCCTTGGCTGGAGAGTGCGTGGCTTCCAATTTGGATATATAAGTGCCTCTCTCGCAAGTCTGAGTGTTGGGAGGTAATAGGAGAGGGTTGTTGGTGTACATGAGGTAGTTGCTACATTGCCTCAGGATGCCCAAGTTGACCAGGATAATAGGAGAAAGCACAGGGAACTGACCTTTAGACATGCCTGGAGGGGTGGGCATTAATAATAAGAAATGGATCTGTTTCCTTGTAGAATGTTTAGTGCTGGTAGCACTTTTGTGTGTTACAATAATTGCTACAAGAAGTCTGGTAAAGTGCTAGACTAATAAGCTAGTAAAAGTGCAGGAGAAGAGAGAACTAGCAGATCTATGGGAAAATTGAAGAGCAGACTTTGGCACCACTCAGAAGCTTACAAACAGTCCTGGATACAGCAAGTCTATATCTGGACTAGACTAGTTACAGGAAAGGCGGCTAACAAGCGTAAACATGGGCTCTTAAACCAGAAAGTTGAAAGAGATGGAAAAACTGCCCAAATGGCCAATGAACTACAATTTCTGGCCCAGAAACCACTCTTCTTGTGATAGCTAGGCTACCTAGGGCTTACCACTCCCACTGATAAGCTAGAAGGCTTCCCTCCAATGCAGAAAGGCTTGGGGGGGCTTAGAGGCTTACATACAGTCCTGGATACAGCAAATCTGTATCTGGACTAAAGTAGTTACACAAAAGGTGGGAAAAGCGCAAACCCGGGCTTTTAAACCAGAAAGTTGAAAGAGATGGAAAACTGCCCAAACAGCCGATAAACTACAATTCCTGGGCCAGAAACCACTCCTCTTGTGGTAGATAGGCTATCTAGTGCTTACCACTCCCACTGACAAGCTAGAAGACTTCCCTCCAACACAGAAAAGCTTGGGGGGGGGGGTATCAGAAGCTTACAAACAGTCTTGGATACAGCAAATCTGTATCTAGACTAGACTAGTTACAGGAAAGGCAGGAAACAAGTGCAAATGCGTGCTTTTAAACCAGAAGGTTGAAAGAGATGGAAAAAACTGCCCAAACGGCCAATAAACTACAATTTCTGGGCCAGAGGCCGCTCTTCTTGTGGTAGATAGACTACCTAGTGCTTACCACTCCCACTGATAAGCTAGAAGGCTTCCTCCAACACAGAAAGACTTGGGGGGCTCTGAAGCTTACAAACAGTCTTGGATATAGCAAATCTGTATCTAGACTAGACTAGTTACAGGAGAAATGGGAAACAAGCTCAAACCCAGACTTTTAAATCAGAAAAGTTGAAATAGATGGAAAAACTTCCCAAATGGCCAATAACTAAAATGTTTGGTCCAGGAACCACTCCTCTTGCAGTAGATGGGGTACTTAGTGCTTACCACTCCCACTGATAAGCTAGAAGTTTCCCTCCAACACAGAAAGGCTTGGGGGGGCTCAGAAGCTTACAAACAGTCCTGGATATAGCAAATCTGTATCTGAACTAGACTAGTTACACAAAAGGTGGGAAACAAACGCAAATACGGGCTTAAGTTGAAAGAGAGGGAAAAACTTCTCAAACAGCCAATAAACTACAATTTCTTGGTCAGAAACCACACCTCTTGTGGTAGATAGGCTACCTAGTGCTTACCACTCCCACTCATAAGCTAGAAGGCTTCCCTCCAACACAGAAAGGCTTGGGGGACTCAGAAGCTTACATACAGTCCTGGATACAGCAAATCTGTATCTCAACTAGACTAGTTACAGGAAAAGTGGGAAACAAGCTCAAACTCAGGCTTTTAAACCAGAAAAGTTGAGAGAGAGATGTAAAAACTGCCCAAACAGCCAATAACTGCAGTTTCTGGCCAGAAACCACTCCTTTTGTGGTAGATAGGCTACCTAGTGCTTATGAGTGGATTGTCTCTGAGACTTCAATTCTTCCCACCAGCCAACATGCTTGGCTCTTTCTTCTCTTAATTGTCTATGTCCTTGCCCTTGTTGCTTGTGATGTAGCTGAAAAAGGTCCAGTACAGACAGGTTCACTTAACCAGTTAACAAATTAACAAAATATATGACAACTGGTGAAGTTTCCCAATCTGGCACCCCTCAATGCTATGATGAGGTAAAAAAGGTCCTATAACAGAGTTGATCAGAAAAAAACTAGAATGCCCATACACAAAGTGCTTCAGCCAGCCCTCACAAATATTCACCACTGAATACTACCCATCTGCAACTGTCAATCAACCTCCTAACACCTTGCACCTGGGGCAGCTACCCCTTCTCCGAGCCCTGGCTATGCTTCTGATTTATAGAGTCAGTGTGTTTGAGTTTCAGCCATACTTGTCAACTGTCCAGAATTTTACAGAACATCCCTAATTTTACTAAATATTTTTGTCTTGTCCCTCACAAAATGTTTAACTTTCTCATAAATCACTAAGGATTACAGTCAGTCAACAGTGTCATACATTAATGTTGTTTAGAAAACCCATGTTGATGCAAAACCTATGTTTTCATTAACTGTTTAAGTGAATTATAACAATATTTAAAAATAAACCTTTGGGCCTTTAACCCCCATTATCTTTGGCTATGTCTAGAATTATTGAGTAAAGAAGTTGAGAAGCACAGTTTGAAGATAAGGAGTGTTTGTTTTTAGTTTTATTCATTTGTTTATTTTATTTGTTTATTTTTGTCATCAGTTTTACCTTGTGCTTTCAGTGTGCTTCAAATGTTATACTGCTTTACTTTCATCGCTAAGGGGAAATAAAAAGAATACTAAACTATATGGAGACAGACAAGATGAAGCTCTCAGAATATGTGCCAGGGGCAGGAATGAGCCTAGCCTTGAGCTGCTTTTTACCATTACCAAGAATGATACCACAATGCAAGCAAAAGATTGTAGTGTTCAGCTACGGGCTTAGCTTCCGGTATAATCTGAAGTGGGCAAAATTATATACATCAGCCTTGGAGATGATGGTAAACAGCCCTAGCTGCTTTACTAGAAACATCTTACACCTATCTCACCAAGGCTTTCAGATACTGTTAAAACTTTGTCAGCCACCATAGTGCCTTTTTTAGGCCATGTTAGTCCCCAAACCATCCGAGGTAAGAAAACAGAATCCGGATAACAGAAAGGTATTGCTTCTCAACACTAGGAACCTTAGCAAAAAATCACTTCCTTACATGCACATCTTACCCAGGAATGCAATGCTATATGCCTTGTCGCAGTGATTTGGTTCAAGTCCAATGAGAGCTCCGCATCAGTGCAAAGCTTTAATGCTTACAATGCCTTCATGCCCACCACACTAGATGAAGGCAATAAAGATGGACTTGTCTCTATAATTGTTAAACAAAGTGTCACAAACATAGTCATTAGACAGAATAATGACCTGGAACTATTCCATATTCTACTTACCATTAATAAAACCCCTTATAATATCATAGGCAACCATAGAACCGCCTTCTATATCCCTCTTGGCCCATTCCTCCTACTTGATGAATATAGAATCCTTATGCATCAAGCCAAATACCATTTTTCTAAGGGACTTCAACTACCACCTTTTAGATTGGGAAAGGCAAACATCCACAAACATATGCCCAAAGGTTTCTGGACTTCACTAATGCAAACATTCTGGGCCAGTTAGCCCTCATCCTAACTAGGGGTGACAAAATCCTGAACTTGGTTCTTACCACTGTGGAATAGGTCTTCCATACCAATTGTAACACCCACCTCCTTGTCAAATTGGGCCGCAAATCAGTCACTTTCACCACACAACTGAAACCTGATGTGGTGAACTTCATGACACCCATGCAGATGGACAATACGATTACAACTGCTGAATCCTACTCAAATGCACTCTATAAGCACTTACACGAGTGCATGGATCGTGCTATCCCAAACAGAATCAAGACACTATCCTCCAAAAAAAGGAAGCCAATCTGATAGGTCTCCTGCCATAAACAAACTGTGCAACAGAAGGAAGAAACTGTTGCAAAAGAGAGTAAAATCCCATGAGTGGAGGAGGTCCCTGGTCAGTCTCCATAAGAAGCTGAGATCCCTTATAAGATCCTCCAAAGCTATCTACAAAAAAAAAAATTGCCACTAATTCTAAGGACAACCACAAAGCATTCTATAGCTATGTCAGGAATCTCAATGGCAACACCCAGATCTGCTCTGAGTTACAGCACAACAGCACGAAAATTACAGAACCAACTGATATTGCCAACATCCTGGCAGATAGGTTCAGTGCTAACTTTGACCCCCCCCCCCCACTAAAGGGCAGATATCTATACAGGAAGAATGCAGAGTCCCTGCAATCACAACTACGCAGGTAAAAGCTGCACTCTCTAAAGCCAAAAACACAGCATCCATGGGACCAGACAACATCCCAGGCTGCATTTTACATGAATTTCAGAACAAACTGGCTCCCCACCTAAGCACTATGTTCGATCATAGCCTCACATTAGGCTTTGTGCCCACTGAATGGTGCACAGCAACAGTTATCCCACTCCACAAAGGGGGAGCCACCACTGATCCCAGGAACTATCGCCCTATTAGCCTGACGAGCCTGGTCTGCAAGGCCATGGAACCTATCATCATGGAACTCATAAACAAAGACATTGGTGACCTCCAATCTCTGGTTCCCACCTAGTTCAGGTTTGTGAAAGGCAGATCATGCCTCCTGAACCTGATCGACTTCTTTGAGGCAGTCACCAAAGCTGTAGATGAGGGTAAGGTGGTTCACACAGCATATCTTGACCTCGCCAAGGCTTTTGACACCATCCCCTATTCTGAAATTATAGCTAAACTCACTAAACTAGGTATAAATCCCTACATCACAAGATGGGTTGCCAACTGGCTCACTGACAGAACCCACACTGTAAAAGTTGCAGACTCCAAATCTTACCTCAAATCAGTGACAAGTGGAGTACCACAGGGTTCAGTCCTGGGGCTTCTCCTGTTTGGTATCTACTTTTCTGAAGTACAGGCTAACACAGAAGGCCTCTGGCTAATGAAGTTCACAGATGACTGCAAACTAGGAGCCATAGTCAAGTCCCCAAAGGGTGTGGACATCCTACAGAAGGGCCTCGCTGAGACAGATGCCTGGTGTCAGAGCCATGGCCTCAAGCTCAATGCCAAAAAGTGCAGTGTCATCCCCTTTGGTAAAAACTCTGTACCCATGAACTACCACATAGGCAGCAATCTAATTAACACTGAATGTGTGATAAGAGACCTTGGGACCCAGGTGGACAGTAGTCTCTCCTTTGATAGTCACATCGCCACAGTAGTCAGGAAGTCCTTCTATGTGGCACACCACATCATAAAAGGGTTCTCATCCAGGAAAAAAGAGGTCATTGTCCCCCTCTACTCGACACTCATTAGACCCACTATAGAGTACAATGCCCCTTTTGGAATGTACCTCACAAGACATCTGCAGCAGCTGGAAAGGCCACAGAAGTACCTCACAAAGAGAATTACTGGCCTCAAACAAATGCCCTACACTGACGGTCTCAAAAAACTCCAGCTTTACTCCATAGCATATCGCCTACTCCGAGGTGATCTCTGCCCAACATATAAAGCTATGTCAAACCCAGACCTGTTGGACATGCTACACCTAAAGAAATCCCAATCCCTCTGAGCTACATGCTCTAGGGACCTAAACCTTGTCACCACAATAAACAGGAAATGCTGGAGGGATAGATTCTTGCCCCAGAGACTTCCCATACTGTGGAACAAGCTACCCATCTATGTCAAGCAAAGTTCTTCATTATCACTCTTCAAGAAAAGTCTTGATGAGTGGATGGGAAATAGGAAATACACCCCGGGGATCACTTCTGTGTCTCTGCTTGATAGTGGCACAGGAAAATAACTTTCTTGGTTGACGTAAGCCAGGGAACCTTGTTAACTAGGCTTACATAGGCCCTTGGGCTGATAGCCTAGTACCTACCTATGAACCCCCGTTGCATATGCAGAATTTTTACTGCCAAATTATGTAAATATCTGCAAGTAGATATCTTCCCAATTCCAAAATAAATTACATCATCAAATTAAAAAATAAACTCCTGTGATGGAACCCAGATATAAACAGGCTCTATAATAAATGAAAACAAATTATTGCACGTAAAAATAAATAACTGCCAAAACACCCAAAACTCTATTACTAAACTTAATGGAACTCCAGTCTCTGATCACAGCAACAAAAGCCATATATGATGCAAAAACAGCCAAAAAGCCTTCTTTAACTATGTTAAATACCTCAAGAACAATTCCCAGCATGGCGCAGAGCTAATAATAAATTATACTGCCTACTCAGACTTAGAGGGAAAAAAATAATCTAGTTGTAGAGAAATAAAGCAAACACTATCTCCCACTCCCCCGTAACATTCACTATATCACATGTCCACATTAACACCCTACCAAATCTCCCAAGAACAAGTACTCTAGGAGCTATCCAAGGCCAAGATTCCTACTGTCCAGCCTGAAACAGGACCTGTCAACCCCTTAAAAGAGACTATAACAGGGTATGTGCCAGGCGAGTGTAGGACAGCAACACTCGTCCTCTTACTCAAAGAGGGGTGGCTACTGACCCAGGTAAAAGTTCATATGGTGTAGTGGTACATTGCTGTGAATTAAAGACCCATAAGTCTGGTCAGCCTTATATATGAGGCTATGGAAAGGACCTTTATGGAATTATGAAACAAGGACATATGCAGCCTACAAACCCTTGACCCAAGCCAGTTCCTTTTTGTCAAGAGTAGATTTTGCCTGCAGAGCCAGTTTGACTACATAGAGGAGGTCACTGAAGCAATGAATGAGGGGAAAATTGGTACACTCTGCATGTCCAGATCTTGCTAAGATACTGAATATAATTCCATACTCAGGTATTGTTAATAAACTCTCCCAGTTAAATGTCAGTCCCTATGATCCTCAATGGATAGCAAATTAACTCACAAATCAAACCCAGGAGATTAGGGTGGATAGCTTCATGCATCCAAAGGTCCCCAGAGCTCTGTCCTTGGACAACTCCTCTTTGGCATTTACTTCTCAGAAGTCAAAGCTAATGTTAAGGGCCTGAGACTGACCAAGTTTTCAGATGACTGTAAACTAGGTGCCATTATAAACTCTATAGAGGACACCAAGATCCTCCAAGATGGCCTTTCTCAAACAAATAGCTGGAATCAAAACCATGGACTAGAACTAAATGCCACAAAATGTATAATGTTTTCATTTGGAAAGCACAATGTCCCCTGCAACTATCACATTGATAAAAACACATTTGGAAAGCAATCATGTAGTTAAGGACCTGAGAGCTTGTATAGACAATGAACTGCCATTCAATCACTATGTATCCACTGCTGTAAGAAAGTCCTTTTCCATTACACAGCTTATTAGCAATAGTATGGTATCCAGGTCCAGGTATGTGATCATTCCACTATGTTTGGCCATTAAGTGAGTATAATACCCCCTTTAGTATACACCTATCAAAACATCTCTACCTCTCATTTAAAGCCTCTGCAGATCCTATCCTCTCAGACCTGCTGCAAGTCTGCAAGTCCACTGGTGGCATAAACACTTGCTCGAGATATTGTAATTTCTTCTGCAACCTCTGCAACATAAATAGAACATATTCAAGGGATAGAAATATAAAACATAGAATTCCACTGCTTTGAAATCACAGGTTCTTAGGTAAGTCCTAGGCTAGCTGCCGTTGCGGGCCATTTCAGAATAGTGCACATTAGTCTATAATCCATTTTATATCAAGGAAACAAATACTATTAGTTCAATAAATTGTGAATTTTCTGTTTCCCATCCATAGATCTAATTTGCACTTGAAAATGGACAGGGATGAATATTATTTTATGTGGATGGAAGCCTGCTCCATAGCAGCAGTATACCCTGCAAAATATACCTGTCTCTCCAAACTGTTTGCTGAAGCTGCAGAAGCAGTTTGCATCCATAGACTGAGTATTTCTGATGAAATCTGACATGCTGGTGTGCAGTAAATCCAACAGTAATGGGTTGGAGGATGCCTTATATGCCAGCCACAGGTCACCTCTTAACAGTCTGTAGGATAGCAAGTATAGTGACAGGACTATGAGTCGGACCATGTAGGACATGTTGTTTAGCCCTTGTATCCTTTTAATAAGGTATCTTCCTCAATAAATAAAACAAAATACTTCTCTTACACTATTCAGACGTAATCTAGATGAATGTATGAAAAGCTGCAAATTTGCACCAAGAATGACACCCCTGTCCCTTTCGAGAAGGGATAACATGTAAATGTTCTGCAAACCCTGGGTTACTTAAATTTAAATTACAAGTCCTTGCTCACTAAAGCAATTATATAAGTCAGCACTAAAAATTAAAAGCACTACACCCTCACTCCCCACTGGCCCTTGTTTTCAATTAAAGATTTCCAATATTATTCTAGCATGTCCAAAGGTCAGTTGTCAATCTCCTCTCCGGTCCAGCTGGTGAATCTGGGAATCTTGAGGCAATGTTATAACTGCCTCATGTACACAGACAACCCTCTCCTCCTCCCACATAACACAAATACTTGCGAGAGATGCAGCTATTTAGCCAAACTGGAGGCTGAGCTCTCTCAACTCAGGACTGGCAAGACCAGACAGGAGGAGAAGGCAACTACACACACCACAAAACCAGCCTCACATAATGCTACCACTCCACGGAATCAAACATAAACACACAAAGACATACTCGAGGCTCTGAGTAAAATTTACCTAAACAGCAGAGGCCTCCAAAGCAGACACCCAAACAACTGCTACCTCAAGACACCCCACAAGCAACACATAAACCACAAAAGCAGTGTGCAAAGCAGTCACAGCCCTTAAGGCCAAATACAACATCAAACATACTTGTCATAGGTGACTCCATAGTCAGACACACTGACGTCCCACTCACCAGGCTGAACAAGGAGAGGGTCACAGTAAGCTGCCTATCGGTGCTAGAATCCACATAACACAAGCACTGGTCACTCCACGGCAAGTACAAATATGACACAGTCATTGTCCATGCTGGTGTGAACGAGACTACATGAAAGAGACATAGAGGAGCTCTCTGATTATGTAGCCCAGGCAGGTATGACCTAACCCTGAGCAGTATCCTTCCTTCACCAAGAATGATGCTACAATATAGAGACAAGATGATCAGCTTTAACAATTGGCTTAATGTCTGGTGTCATTCAAAGGGGATCCAGTGTCTGTCTGCCTGGGATGACATGCTTGACAAGCCACGCTGCTTGCACCTGTCACCCTGGGATTCCGGATATTGGCTAAGGCTCTTGCCACCCCATAGTGCCTTTTTAGGCAAGGCTCAAATTCTAAACCTACCACCCTAGAAAACAAAAATGGGAAGAAACTGAGGGTAATGCTGCTCAATGCCAGAAGTCTAAATCTCAAAATGCACGCACTTGAGGCCCTTCTCAGTATGGAGAACATCAATGTCTGTGCTGTAACTGAAACCTGGTTCAAGGCTCCTGAGAGCACCCGGCACTATTAGGTTTTACTTCATATCATGCCCGCCCCAAAACCCGACCACACCACAAAAGGGGGGTGTATCCATATTCATAAAGGATACCCACACCTCCAGGTTGGTACCATCCAGGTGCAACTAACCATAGGCAAAACTGCTCTACAAATTGTAGCATGCTACAGGCCACCCTCTCAAACTCAGGAACCCCACACAGCCTTCCTGAAGACACTGAGGGTATAAATGTATCTCCAAACACCATCATATTGGGTGACTTCAACTACCCGAATATAGACTGGGAACATTACTCAAGCCCTAACTTTCTAGCCCAACGGTTCCTGGAGTTCATAAATGCCATGGAACAGCTAGTCACTGTTCCCACGAGGAGAAAATATACTAGATCTCATTGTCACAAACATGGGGACAAAATGCTCCACACCGAAGTATATCCTCATTGGTGAGATCTGATCATAAACTAATCTCACTGGAAATCCACATCCCAAACAAAAAGACCATAGTGAAGAACTTCTCTAAAGCAAACTTCACACTACTCAAGACTGGTGTAGTATCCTTCAAGGCCCCTGAGCCAGAGGAAACCACAACCCAAGCTGCGAGCCCTTACAAATGCCTTCTATGAACACCTCCAGGACTGCATGGATCAGGCAATCCCAAATAAAACCAACACTCTTTCCACAAAGGGCAAACGTCCAGTCTGGTGGACCCCAGCCATTAACAAACTTTACAATAAGAGGAGAAAGCTATTACATGATAGAACAAAATCCATAAAAGGGAAGTCACCCTGATCATTATTAGTAAAAAATCGAGCACACATAAAATCAACTAAGGCCAATTTTGAGAGAAAATTGCCATGGATTCAAAGGACAATCATAAGGCCTTTTTCAGCTATGTTAGGAACCTGGGTGGAAACTCCCAGATATGCTCAGAATTAGTCCAAAATGATACAAAAATCACTGAACCCACAGACATTGCGAAGATACAGGCAGAGAGGTTCAGTGCAAACTTCACCCCTCCCCATCCCAGCCTGTAGCCTCCCGGACATCTCAAATGCGCAGGTGAAAGCTGCTCTCTAAAACACAGCATCAATGGGACCGGATGGCTAAATGAGGAATTAACCCCCACATAAGGCAGCTGTTTAATCTCAGCCTTACCACAGGATAAGGAGTGGCGACGGCAACTGTGGTCCCACTCCGCTTAACAAGTCTAGTCTGCAAAGCTATGGAGGATCATAATGGAGCTCATAAACAAAGATATAGGGACTTGCAGACATTGGACCCGACCCAGTTTGGCTTTGTCAAGGGAAGATCATGCCTTTTGAACTTGGTCGACTTCTTCAAACAGTCACCAAGGCCATTGATGAGGAAAGGCAGTCCATACAGCCTACCTTGACCAAATGTAAACCCATATGTCACAAGATGGGTTGCAAACTGGCTTAAGGACAGAACCCACAGGGTTAGAGTTGCTGGCACTGTGTCAGACTCTTGTTTGGCATCTACTTCAGAAGTACAGGCCAGCATGGGAGGACTTTGACAAAGTTTGCAGGCGACTGCAAAACTGGGCCCATAGTGAAAGTGCATCGGACACGGATATCCTTCAGAAGGGACTCACGGAAACAGATAGCTGGTGCCAGAGCCATGGCCTGAAGTTAAACGCCAAAAAATGTATAGTCATACCCTTCGGGAAAACAAGGTAACCCCAAGCTATCATATAGGTGGCAATCAACTAAGCACAGAAGAGGTTATCAGGGACTTTGACACTCACATTGCTAAAGTGGTTAGAAAGACCTTCTACATTGCCCACCTGATCATGAAGGATTCACATCCAGATCTGGTGAGGTCATTGTTCTCCTGTACTCTTCACTTATCAGACCAATGATCGCAATGGATGTATCTCACCAGACATCTGCAAAGTTCCTCACCAAAAGGATAAAGGGACCAAAATCTGTCATATGCTGCCAGATTGAAGAAACTGAGGTGACATGTGCCTGACATACAAGGCCATGTCCAACCCGGAATTAATGGACATGCTCCACCTCAAAAAACAAATCCACCAAAACCACTAGAGCAAGCGACTTAAACCTTAGCACGGATATAAATAAGGGATAGATTTATCACTCAGAGACTCCTATGCTGTGGAATAAAATCCCGGTCCATGTGAGGCAGAGCACCTCGTTGACTCTGTTCAAGAGAAATCTAGACCTGTGGATGGGAGATGAATCATCTCTGTGTCACTGCTGGACAGAGGCACAACAAACTAATGGGCACAGTATTTTTCATATAATAGGCTTATAAATGCCTTAGGGCAGATAGCCTAGTATAAACCTATGAACCTATGAACCTATGAAGTGCAAAAAACTTCAAGAGAATGTATGTCTAAACTTCTAAAGATTCTCAAAGGTCAATAGCCAATTATGTACCTATGAACCTGTGGTGTAAGCAAAGAAACATTAAAAGCCTGAGATTTGAGCAATCTTCAAACACAGCAAGCCATTGTCATACATTAGTGTTCCCATGTCATTTCATGTTAATTGTTGCTTATACTGCTGGATTAGTTAGATTATTGGGTGTTCTGTGGAAGTTTTACTTGGCCTTTATCTCTCGATTTGAAAAATGTATGGTGTTGCTTACTTACAATGCAGGAGGGCAGTGTTTAGAAGAAAGGCCTACATATCTTATATGAGCAAATACCATCTCCATTCAGGTCAGGGAGGAGGTAAACCTTAACAATACTTCTAAACAATGGACACAAACCAGAGAGGAGGTAAACCTTAACAATACTTCTAAACAATGGACACAAACCAGAGAGGAGGTAAACCTTAACAATACTTCTAAACAATGGACACAAACCAGAGAGGAGGTAAATCTTAACAATACTTCTAAACAATGGACACAAACCAGAGAGGAGGTAAACCTTAACAATACTTCTAAACAATGGACACAAACCAGAGAGGAGGTAAACCTTGACAATACTTCTAAACAATGGACACAAACCAGAGAGGAGGTAAACCTTAACAATAGTTCTAAACAATGGACACAAACCAGAGAGGAGGTAAACCTTAACAATACTTCTAAACAATGGACACAAACCAGAGAGGAGGTAAACCTTAACAATAGTTCTAAACAATGGACACAAACCAGAGAGGAGGTAAACCTTAACAATACTTCTAAACAATGGACACAAACCAGACAGGCGGTAAACCTTATCAATACTTCTTAACAATGGACACAAACCAGACAGGAGGTAAATCTTAACAATACTTCTAAACAATGGGCACAAACCAGACAGGAGGTAAACCTTAACAATACTTCTAAACAATGGATGCAAACCAGAGAGGAGGTACACCTTAACAATACTTCTAAACAATGGACACAAACCAGACAGGAGGTAAACCTTAACAATACTTCTAAACAATGGACACAAACCAGAGAGGAGGTAAACCTTAACAATACTTCTAAACAATGGACACAAACCAGAGAGGAGGTAAACCTTAACAATACTTCTAAGCAATGGACCCAAACCAGACAGGAGGTAAACCTTAACAATACTTCTAAACATTGGACACAAACCAGAGAGGAGGTAAACCTTAACAATAATTCTAAACAATGGACACAAACCAGAGAGGAGGTAAACCTTAACAATACTTCTAAACAATGTACACAAACCAGAGAGGAGGTAAACCTTAACAATACTTCTAAACAAAAGAACACAAACCAAGGAGGAAGTAAACCTTAACAGTACTTCTGAACAGTGGATGCAGGCCAGTTATCCTAAAGACATGATTCTGATGTATTTTGAAAGCTGTAATTCAGTTAAAAAAGTGTGTACATACTACACTGTGAGATGTAAAGCAGCAAAATATGTCTGTGGATGTTGTGTATACAAAGTACTGACAGTGAGAGAGTAATCAGAGAATATGAGGTATGGGTGGTGCTTTCCATAACTTAGAGGAGATGAAGAGGTGAAACAGCTCCATAGAGATTGATGGCAGAGCCTAATTTCAAGATTCATGCTTTGACAATCGACATTTGTGGTGAGTAATCAAAACACCATTTTCATCACAGTAAAACATCTTGAAGAGCAGTGCCATATATATTTTGTCTTACAAGTTATACATGGAACACTAAAAATAGTAAGGACTCAACAAGTGTCTCCCCATTCTGGGACAATGCTAAAAAATTAAGAACCCAATGAGCTCTGATACAATCTGACAGTAGTCATAAGACAAGAAGGAGTCAGCGAAGATATTGCTGCTCTGTTCTCCATAAATGTCTGACTTCTAGTTATACAACAGAATGAAAAGCCAAAAGGGAACTGTGTGCAAGCATGCGTGTGTGCGCATGCATGCGCATGTGTGTGTGTGTGCGTGTGTGTGTGTGTGTGTGTGTGTGTGTGTGTGTGTGTGTGTGTGTGTGTGTGTGTGTGTGTGTGCATGTGCACACATCTTGTTTTCAGTTCACTAAGGGTCAAAAAATCCACTTTCTTATATTAGTGGAAATTAACATTAATCCACCAGTACTTCATCCATACTTGTTGTGTCTTTCGGCTTTTCCCGGTTAGGGGTCACCACAGCAGAACTCTGGTCCGCTAATGATTCGCAGTAGATTTTTACATGCTGGCTTGCTGGGCCTAATGCACAACCTTCAACGAAGGAGCGCCCATTCATGCATGTCGCCACACAGAAGACACTCTAACTGAGAATCGAACGGGCAACATCTAACTGTGAGGCGACAACGCTACCGAAGCACCACCACCGCAGTTCAGTACTTCATCCATACTACTTCTGATTAAGATTTCAGAGCACATTTAAAAAATGGCCTGAAAACTCCAGGAATCATTTAACTCAGTTGTTGCTACCTAGTAGTACTGAACTGAATTGTGTTTCTAATCAGAAAAAAATTATTTCCCAAAGTAAGGAAGCAACTACAGCCAGAAGTGCTGTGGTGGTAGAAAGAGCTTTAACCCAAAGGATGTGTCAATAGTCTCTTAAAGAGGACTGCTATAGTTCAGAAGGTCACCTGTAGCTACATTATCATTGGTTTACAGTATAAAATTAGGTCTTCGCTACCACAGCAACTATAACATTTTTCATTCTACATTTTACTTTTACACATGGATGTAATAACTGAACCTACCAAGTCATTAACTGCTTTTAATTTTCTGTTTCAGCTAAAGCACTTTCAGAATAGTTGTTGCTCTGTTTAATTCCACGTTTGAATTTCTGAAAGTGTAAGGGTACCACATTTCAAACTGTATTTAAATGTGTTGCTTCTATAAAGAGAAATTATATCACATCTTGTTTTGCAATGGAACCTGGGTAAAAGGTTCTTGTAGTAATGATAGTGTATAGTAAACAAAAGTGTATGAAATCTGTGCAATCACAGAAGCATATCTCTCAACTGCCCAGTTTTTTAAAGAATGTCCATATTTTTGCCACATATTTTTGGTCTGTTCCTTAAAAAATTTAGTTTTCTGGCAAATCACTGAGAATTGAAGTAATTAAATAATGACAAGCATTTGAGTCTTAGATTTCGTATCCTTCAGGAAATGCATGGCAACACAAATCCTAGTATTCTTGCAACCTTCTAAGTTTATAAAAGCAATATTTAAATTCTTTCCCTATTTTTGGGCCTATGTGCCCCCATTATTTTAGGCGCTGCCCAGATTCTTGTTCTAAGAGGTTGAGAGCTATGCACAGAAGTAATTATCTTCCTAGTTTGCTACTGCATTACATAAAAGAAACATTTTGGAAGGATATTTTAATTCATCATTTTGCACAATTCCATGGGATGCTATAGCCTGATATACATAAAGTATCCTTAAAGCCCACATTAAATCACCATTTTACACACTTCCACATAAAGATGTACCCTGACATACATAAAGCAACTACCCTTCCATTTTGTGTGGTCTGACCATGTGTAACATATGCCTGTTACCCTAAAGTCTGCAGGGATCAGTGTCATAAGTATTCATTGCCAGGCAGGTCCCCACTACATATCATGCATAGTTACCACACTGTATTATCGGTGTCCAGTTATAGATTTGGAACTATTGGTCATAGGATTTTGGCCTAGTCTCTGTAACATGACCACTTTGTAAGTCATACATTTGCACATGGAAAGAGTCCACACACTATCGCTAAGTCATTGTGAAATAGACAACTGGTCAACCAGGAATAAGTAAGTGTCCCCTTCTACCCAGTGGAGAAATGACTTGTCCTTTTCAAAAGTATTCCAGGTTGGTTTTGTTGAGTCCTGCTACTTCTTCTGGTACCTCATTACCAGAATCAGCAAATCCAACCTGTATTGCTTTCCTGAAATCGGCTTGTCTATGTTTCTTTTGCAAATTTTTCACTCTTTTTCATTATTTTTACCTTTTAGAGTAAGTAAAAAAAACATTGTTTATCAAGAAATCATTTTTATATATTTTTTTTTATCTGGAAAAGAATTGCACAGGATTTTTATCAATTATTTCAAACTAAATATTTTGTATATGAAACATTTTGATATCACAAATGAGTAAGCAACTGTTTTTCTCAGGTTTAGCATTGTTAAGGAGAATTACTGCACATCACATCAGATGTATGGCTGAAGACTGAATTATTGCAAAGGAACAGTAAGATATAATGACAGCAGTACAGTGCTACATAATACCAGCTGCCAGCCCAGACGCAGAGGAAATAATTCCATTTAGTCCTTTTATTGGACGTAAGGGAAGTGCTTAATTGAACAAGCTCCATAAAGATGTCTCTAAAGCAATGACAGAACCTTTTAAGGAGAGAAAGACTGTAAAAAGACACAGAATGAAAAAACAAAGTAAAGGTTCAATAATTAGCCTTAATACTGACTGACTGCAGCCTCAGAGGTAAATATGAGGGTCTAGCAAATTCTGCTGTAATGTGTAATGACTGCATATGCAATTACTACAGTTTTCTATGCTACTTGTATTTTTAAACTATGATGTATTTAACAAAGGGCAACAACATTTCAAGACTATTATTTTAGAATGTTCCTCTAAATGATAGCACTGAGTAGGTTTCAAAACAGTCTATGTGTCCTTAAATAAAAAAGAATATAATGTGAAACATCTGATTTAAATATTTGCAAATTTACATATGCAGTTTTCTGCAGCAGGTTTGAGTCCCTCAGCCTTGTATATTTCACGTGGGCATACTCTTAAATCTTGTTAAGCTTAATTTTTAAATGTTTCTTAAACCTTCTATTTCAAGAATGTGTTAATGCAATACAAAAAATAAATAAAAATAATTAGTTTCAAACACTGGAGTTGTCATTTTCTTTCATAAATGTCTTTCAGCTTAAATGTTAGTCCACAGAAATTCAGAAAAAATAACATAGCATCCATCACCTTGCACATGACTTAAGAAATTTACTCCTGATTGTGTGAGCCTTGTCACAAATTTTTAAAGAAAAATAAGAGGCATGAAGGTGACAGCTAGGCCTTAGTCATTATGGCTGCACATCATGTGAGTCACTGTAAGGTGGAGGGATAATCTTTGACAGAAGATGCATCCCAAGAGAGCTCTATACAACATGTGAAACGTCGTTTATACACAAATGCCTTTAACTTTTATACTAATTATCATCTAGATCTGTTATAGAACTTGTAAAATATGACAGAATTATGAACTGTTTGACAGCCATTCAGCTGCACATACTGGTGAAAGTATGCTTTGCTTATAGCTCACTTCTAGAGTGCAGTTATTGCACTGATATTTCATCTAAGCATAGACGGTAGAGACCCTGTAACCAAGGCTGGATTATCCCCTATCAGTCAGAAACTGAAATTGCAACCTCCAGCATAAAGATAACCTCAGACTACAGAGCCATGACCTTGGTATAAAAATTTCAAAGTATGCCAAAAACAGTATGTAGATCTCAGCATTTATTCCACTAACAGCACAAGTTATAATAAGAATGAAAAAGAAGTTTAATACAGCTATAAACGCTACTGCACTATTTGTATTATAAAGCTGTATATGAAAATCATGTCTGTAATTTAGCTCCATAAATGTTGCTATCTACAGAGCAGTGAAGAACATTCACTATTTTATTGATTTTTATCAATGTTCACTTTATTCTTTTCAAAATTATGAGGAAATCAGAGCATATCCCAGTAAACAGTGTGCAAAAGACAGAGAACCATCCTGGAAAGGACAGCAGTTAACTACAGGGCAGACACAGATACATGACAGGTCTATATAAGTTCGCAAAAAGTTTTTCAGTGAACACCATTCCATTGACCCCTATACAGCGAAATTCACTTCTGCAATTTGTGGAATTTACCAAGGGCAAGGAAACAACTATCCCACAGCAGAACAGAACCCACAACTAATGAAATCAAACCCACCCAAGTGGGGAGCTTTGCCCCCACACCCCCCCATATGGGGAGCTGAGCTCCCAACACCCCAGCTATATATGCCAACTCTGAGATCGCACTACAGTGGGGAAAAGGGTAAAGTTGTGTAGTTGGTCAACTACTTCCTTGCCCTTAGTAAATTCATTGACTTGCTGAAGTGAATTCTGCTGTCGACAGAAAGGTGTTCACTGAAAAAACTTTTGGTAAAGTAATATAGAGCCATACATGACATCAGAACACATACATACACACACGCGCACACACACACACACACACACACACACACACACACACACACACACACACACACGAGCGCGCACACTTAGAGCCATTTAAAAAAACAACATCCAATGGCAGTATTTTGGATATGTGAAGAAACAGGAGCCCTTGGAAAATCCCATATGTACATGGGGTGGATATTCAAGTTCTACACAGAAAGTACCCCAGTCAGAAACCAAGCTTTGTTTGGCAATAACTCTAATCACCCCGCCACTTTGCCAAAAAGACCACTATAGAACACTACAGCATAGATGTTTTGTAACCTCAAGGTATTTTATGAATACCTACAAATAAATATGACAACATGCATTGAACTAGATTGCTAATGGGAATATAACCATGTGTTTCTGGAAGAAGAAGAACACTGAATAGATTTACATGACACTGCATATCAACAAATTTAATGGACTACTATGAATACATTTGAAAACTAATTTTAAAGGTAACAAACACTTTCTGAGGACAATATTAATAATATATGTGAATGCTGCTGTTTGCATTAGTTAATGCTACAGTAAGACAGGGCACAAAAGCACTATTCTGCCATTGTACATGGCATATGTTACATTAAATAGGATTATATGTCTTTGCAAATAACAGTGCTGAGAATGCCTGTAATTGTAAAATCTGAGCTCTGCAATTGCCACTCATGTAAAAGTACCACCAAATATATGTCACAAAGCCATAAAGTCACTAATACAAAAATCTTTAAATACACCAAAGACAAACAATCTTAATTTGTTATTGGGAGGGGGACGAAGCCCCTATCCTAAAGGGAAACACTGATATCTCCAAACGCATATTCTAATAGTGTTTGCTGCTGCTGCTGCTGAACAAAGAACAATGTGCTCTTTTGAGCTACATCCACCATTATGACACAAGAAGAACAAAATACATTCTTTACTGTTTTCACTTCGGTTATTCCCTCACATGAGAGTTACATTTCTGTTTTCACACTCCAGCGTTTCTCTCTTTCAGTCTCCAAAGCCCAGCTATTAAAATCCCACTTTGTGAAGAAGGTACATACTCTAGATGTAAACTTCTATTATATCTTTACGAATTTGTTTCATTAACATGAACTGCCACATTGCTCTGCTTAAGGCAGGCTGATTCATCTCCGATGAAATTTTGTGTCCTTCTAAATGGACAGAATAGAAAGATGTGCTTATTCATTGAGGTGGCTTTTACAGAACCTGTTTTCTGAAAATGATGTAATATCAGAATAGCCTAATCAATCAGCTGATAGATTTATTTTCTGCCACTAAGTGATAAGTAATGACTTTTGTTTTTTTGCCTCCCCAACCCTGATGAAATGTACACCTTTTCATCAAAAACTCAATCAGCTCTTCTATACTTTATTCATAAATGGAAATGGTATAGGCAAAATGAGTAGAAAAAATCTGACTGAAACTGCAGCAATCAGCAGAAAAGACAAATAATAAAAATCTGGTAGACATGAAAACAGAAGCTTCAGTGAAGAAAATGAGGGCTCTACCTGTATGAATGCCAAGAAAAAACTGATGCCAACATATTGTCAGTGAAAGAAATACAAAGACTCAGTATGGGAACACTTGTGAAATCTCAGAAAGAATGTCATCTATGGAAAGAAACAGACTGATCTAATTAAATCTGACACAGCAGATAATGGCTGCACATCAAGCCTGGACTGTTAGCCTTATTTTCAGTGTATGCAAGTAATGTATCAGGTGCAGACATATCACAACCTGGCACAAAAGTGTGTGAAGAACTGACGTAATTACTGGCTGCTTCGGGAGTTGACAGCTTGGACAAATGTGGTGTATGTGGTCACGTGATAGAAATGTATTTTCGGTGGACCTTCTACAACCAAGAGCACAGCTCGTTTAAGGCAGCTTTATACGTAGACTGGACGGGGAGAAAAGATAATGATGAAAATGACTTAGTGAGTTTTTCAGATGAGGTAATAGAAGATGTAATGAAATCACCTAAGAACATGTTGTTTCTTAATGCAAAATTATATTAAAGACCTGGGCTATCTCGAGTTATAACAAGAAAGGTACATCCTTTTTAAATACATGAAAAAGAATAGAGAATTTTTCTCACATCCAAATAGCATCAGCTTAAAAAAATAGCAACACTAAATACCATCAAAATCATCAAAGCTATCTCGGAGCACTTTGCCAAATTCTATGGCACTGTATGTAAGAATCTATACACTGACGCAGACTGTGAAGAAACTGTGCCTTTAATAATATTGGAGAAAAGTTACGATTCCTGGAAACTAGATATAGCAAAAGTGTCTGGACAAACTAGTCGAATAAGGAGATGAAAACATTATAAGATTATTGGGTTTTACTATCAGATTTGATATTTATAGTCTCATTCAAGTCTGAACAAATTCAAGAAGGCTGGAAACATGCCTTGCTTAGATATTTTTTTTAAAGGAAAGGGTTTAAAAATTGACCCTAGTCGTCGCCACCCAGTATTTTTTTCTTTGCCAAATACCATCAAAATAAGTGAAACATTAGTTTTGAATTACCTTTTGGAAGATATGAAAACACTGGGAGTTCAAAATATATATCATTAAGTGTAATATGTTTTTTATAACAATGTTATACTAGTAGCTGAGCAAAACATTAAAGCTAATATGGACCATATACTGTTAGTTACTGAATTAAATAAGTTGGGTATATAAAATACCCTAACCTCATGGATAGCAGAGTGGTTCTGCAACAGATCATGGGAAATGTCTAATGACAATTAACTGGAAGACCTCCTGGAAAATGGCCAGACACTACTGTAAGGTCAGCTGTGGAGTCATTTTTAGTGAAACTGTATGTCAGTGATATTGTAACACCATTGGTATTTCAGCGACATGGTAATATCATCAGATGTATTTTTCTGCGTTTATAAAGACATTCTAAAGATGGACAAATTCATTGTAAATGATGAGGGTATAGCTAAGATTCAAATCTGTTTGCAAACTGTTTGGACACAGGCAGAAGGAAATAGCACAATAATACATCAAAGACCAAACACATGTGATTTGGGTCAGGGAAAAATATTACAAGTATAACATAAATGGCCATGTAATAGAAAATGTTGAAGTATTTAAGCACTTTGGTATCCCAGTAGATGAGAAACTAAGCTTTATTTATCATGTAGTAAGATTACAGGGTGTACACAAAGGGTTACGACGTCAATAAATAGTGATTTATTAAAAACATTGTCTGCCTAGACTGCAAAACATAGACAGACAGACAAAGTAGGGGATATGGGAATCAAAACTACAAAACACGTACATCACTTTTTACAATAATTTATTTATTTTACTTATTTAAGAATGTTTGGGCTTAAGAATTAGCACAACATGGAGAGACTTTTATACCTTGATGAGTTTATTGAAATGCAATACAAGTAAATAGAAAGAATTGTTAATGATGGAACACTTTGCCACAAGCAATAATTTACAGCAAGACTGGAAATTTTCAAAACAGCATTAGATAACTATTTAAACAATGGTTTGGAAACTATTCAGGATGTGAGGGCAGTTCTGACCATGTATGAGACTTTATTTTATTGTATCGTATTTAACTACAAATCATTAGTGGTCTGAAAACTTAGTCATAGCTGATTTTCAATTGAGTTAGTGTTTTAAGTGTGTAGTTTTATCCTGCTTTCACTTCCTTTTGTTTACATATTTGTGCTATGTTCTGTCACCGCAGTACCTGAGTATGCCTGCCCCTTCTATTGCCTTATATCATGTGGGAATGTCCTTTCTGGCTACTGAGTACTGAATCCTATTAAGATGATGGAGTGTTGAGTACAGGGATTGGGAGATTATTTGCTAGGGTATTAGAAAAGAAAGTATTATTACTGATAGGAGGATTAGAAATGGCGCAGGCTCCCAGCCTCATCCTCCCAGCATTCACACACTGCAGGGTCCAAGCGTCATCCCCCCAGCATTCACACATTGCAGGGTGCCAGTCTCATCCCCCCAACATTCACGCACTGCAGTGCCTCCCAATCTCATCCCCCCAACATTCACAAACTGGGGGGTCCCAGTGTCATCCCCCCAACATTCACACACTGCAGAGGCTCCCAATCTCCTCCCCCCAACACTCACACAGTGCAGGGTCCCGGTCTCATCCTCCCAACATTCACACACTGCAGGGTCCCAGTCTCATCCCCCCAACATTCACACATTGCAGGGTCCCATTCTCATCCCCCCCCCAACATTCACACACTGTAGGGGATCCCAATCTCATACCCCCAACTTTCAAACCATGCAGGCTCTCTGTGTCTTCCCCCCAACATTCACACACTGCAGGATCCCAGTTTCATCCTCCCAACAATCGCACATTGCAGTCCCAGTCTCATCCCCCAACATTAGCACATTGCCGGTTCTCAGTCTCATTTCTCCAACATTCTCACACTGCAGGGTCCCAGTCTCATCCCCCAACATTTACAAAATGCAGCATCCCAGTTTCATCTCCCCAACATTCACAAACTGCAGGTGCCCAGACTCATCCCCCCAAAATTCATACACTGCAAGTCCCATTCTCTTTCCCCCAACACTCACACACCACAAAGTCCCAGTCCTACCCCATATTCTTAGGCACGAGGTTCCCAGCATCAACCCCCCTCACATATATGGAAGTCCCCAGTTTCATCTCCAGTATTCAACCATAAGCTTCCAGTATCGGTGATCTCACACTAAAACGGCAGCAGATTCCATATCTGTTTCATTTAGCTTAGTAACTGTTGTGATAAGTTACTCTAGGCTTCATATTGAAATCTAGTAATCTGCAATGCTGAATCCCGAGACACCAAAAATAAAAAAGAGAGAGAGAGAGAGAGAAACCACAAAATATAGGAGAAGAGCAAATATCAATAACTCTCTTCTTCTTTAATCTTATTTATTTAGGGGACAAGCCCTCCATACCCTCCAAACTTAATCTATAGTAAATCTAAAATCATCATACCTCAGAGAAAAGGGAATATTCTGTTAAATGGCATATTTGGATGTGATATATGTAATTTTTTTTTTGCCCCTTCAGTCTGCACATCTGAAGACTTGGCACTGTTGGTCTCCAGATTATAAATGGTTATTGCTAGTCTGATCTCTGCTAATTTATCTTTGTTTCCCATGTCAGCCAGGTTAACTAGAGAACTTAAAAGGTTTTTATTTAAGAAAGCCCATTACATCTCCAGTTGACAAACCTTCTTCTTGAAGAAGCAGAAAACTGGTATCTTGCAAATTTTGCAACCAGCAGCTTCTCTTAATCCATCAAAGTTCTAACTGACTCACTAATATTTAAAAGTATCTCCAGTTTCAGGCCTTTGTATCTTACTAGCTTTACTTTGTTCTCAGTTACCAAGTCAATAATTAGACAGTTATATATCAATTGTAATATATGAATCCTACTCTTGTATTTCACTTTGTAACCTTTGATTGTATTTTGCAACGTTTATTGTATTGTATTGCTCATGGAGCTTTTCTCCACGGGCCTCCACTGAAAATGGGCACTTCTTGGCCCAGTGGACTTCCCCGGTAATCAAACTGATAATAAATAAATAAATAAATAAATAAATAAATAAATAAATAAATTGTTCTTATAAGTGACAAACACATAACTACAGGAAACTGCCTACAAGTAAAAGACTACCACATAACCACCTAAATAAAACATGTTACTTTGTTAAGAATTATAGGAAATGGAACACCTGAAAAAATACAGCTTATTTAACCGTAAGCCATTCCTAGCTTTATTCAATAAGTACAACCTCAACTTACTAGAAAAAATACAACACTGGTGGCAATAACACTATAATTCTAAGAATGCATAGGCCTCTTCTTAAGTCTGTGTATTAAGAGATATGTTGCAAGCTATAGCTTACCTGCTCTTTATTTAAGGTGAATGCTACGATAACTATAAACATTTACAAATGTTCATCAGTAGCACCATGTATCAACAAGGTACAACAATCAGTGACTTTTTCTGATAAAAGGGTACAGCTGTCTTCTGTGATGTGTTCACAGTGGTTGTAACCTCCAAGGTAATAGTTCTGGTATATGGGTTGGTTGACTGGGCGTTTATTTATTTACCAGCAGCAGCTACAAGTTGCAATTTTATCAGTTAGCTGTTTCAGATCTGAACTGATCATCTAGTGTTGACAAACATACATCATTAGAGGTTGAGTTTATAATGAAAGTTAATTAACTTTTTTATTTGTTTTCAGTAGTGAAAATCAAAAAAGAATAACATTAAATAACATAATGTTATGACATACATACATACATATCATACAGAGACTTGAGATGGCACATGCCCAAAGATGCCCTACAGGCATGACACCCCTAAGCTGTATTAGTTCACAGTCTTCTCTGTATTTTTATATTCCCTATGTTTTTATGATAGCATTTTGCTCTGATTAAGGATGGGCATCGTGATCCAACTCTCACCCACTGCCATATTTTGGAACCCCCCCATTAGGTTATAACTATAAGTCATCCTCCTTTATCATTGTGTGACTTTCAGAAAAGTGGGTGAGACTGGCCAGGCCTATTTCTCTTTTCTCATTTTATCCCTAAAGAAGGCCAGTGATTTGACTTTCATATTGTTGGACTAGTACATTTTAGGCACAGCTTGGTCCCCCTAGAGACCCATAGAAAGCAATCATCCACATTTTCACAACATGATGGTAAATATTTTAGACATTTCTACATGAAAATCTAAGTCTTTATGTGTTATGAGTTCATGGCATCTGGCAGTGACCTCTGTTTTACTGTTAGCAGGTGTCTGTCATTTGACTGACAGCACTCTTATCAAGTGCTGAACGATTAAACAAGAAGTACCATATCAACTTTCACTGACAGTGGAGTTTTCTTTTTTTCCTCCACTGCTGTGTGACCTCTGAGTAGGTATATTTAGGTTCATGGGGTATGGGGTTCAACCCAAATGGGGGATCACCCCTTGCAAAAACAGTTATCTCTGAGGTTCAGTAAAAGCTGTTTCACTCCTTTTATTTCAATGTTGTTGATCGACCTACATGCATTTGCCTTATTACCCCAACACACACACACACACACACACACACACACACACACACACACACACACACACACACACACACACACACACACACACACACACACACACGCACACACACAACAAACACCCACAGCCAAAGGGCAATAGTTATTGCATAATTCACCATTTAAAGCAGACCAAATACATCTAAAATCAGAATATTTCTGCAGCCCTGATGTAAAGAATGATGTAGAGGGACAGAAAAGGATGAAACCTGGATGAGAAGGATGTCTCATGAACAGAAAAGTATTATGAAGTACATTTCAACACACTGAATTTAATTAACAGGAAAAAAAGACATAGAGCAAGGTTATAATGTTAGCCGCAACTTTCAGGAAAGCATAAAGGTTCACGTATTCTAACTATACTCACTGAAAGTTAAAAGTCTGAGGCTATAAGTGAAAAATGGCAGAAAAAATATATGAGAAAAATTTAAGAGCATCATTCTTCACATAAAAAAGTGCAGCACTATCACACATTCTATATCAGGTTTATTATCAAGACTGAGTCAAACGTGGCCAGAATACAGACAGTGCTTTGCCTGGCAGTGAAAATGAAAACAATAGAAAAATGGAATGTAACATATCAACCCTATACCTATTGGTACATGGAGTGCACTGATTATGACTTACAACTCACAAAGATAAGCTTGTTATATGCTTCTCTGACATCAAAAGTGCATGCCAAGTTTTGTTATGTACCTTTTAGAGCTGTAATGCCATAAAATTGAAAGCACAAACTGTAGCCACCACAGAACAGCATATGAGAGCTGTGAGAGCATTAAAAGCTGTAATACACTTTGCACTGCCACAAAAACTTTTGCAGAGTAAAGTGCCTAAAAGCCTTTAAAGCTGTTGGTCTAATAGAGGTACATTTTTCTCCTCACTGTTATCTGTTTGCAGGTTTAAAAGCTGTAAATTGCTTTATATTTCTACACATCAGAGAAGCTACAGCTCCATGCACTACAAATAATTATGAAAGCTTATCTCTGATGATAGCCTATGTGTTCCCAAAATAGATGTCAAACTTGATCTCTTGGGCTTCATTCTCACTATGACTTTTCTGACATTCATTTCTTGATTGCATAACATAGAAGATTATGATTGGATAGGAGATCATAGTTTGCTTATTATGTGTTTGAGACACAGATATCAAGAAATTCACCTCAAGAGTGAAGCTCAAGGGGTGAATCTTGACCTCCATGACAAAATCTCATAACTTAAGGTTATAATCCTTGGTCTTTTACTGTTCAATATCTTTACCAAAAACATCTTTACATCCTTCCTTAATCTTCCCTCATTCAATACACAGATGATTCTGCTATCATAACTACCTCCAACAACATCTCTGATCTGTTCACACTCACACAAAACACCTTCAACTCAGTTGAAAAATGGTTAACCAACAACCAACTAATTCTCAATCCTAAAAAGACCAAATTCCTGCTATTTCTCCCAAAATCACTCAATCAACACAAATCCAACTTCTCCTTAACATCTCTTAACTACACTGTCATCAATGTCGAATCCCGCACCAAGCTTCGAGGCACCATCAGAGACGATCAGCTTAAATTTGATCTACATGTTCAACATTGAATAAAGAAAACCCACCAAAAACATGATCTAATCCCACTCCTAGATCAAGCTTCACCTCGCCATCTGGAAAATACCACACACACGTGAATTCAAACAAGCTGTTAAAGTGCACGTCCTTAACTCTTGGACATGTCTTTGTAAAACCCTCCCTGAATATCCCTTGCTCACTCTATGCCAACCTCACTTACTGCTAACTCTTCACAACTTATCTCCCCTCTACACTATAATTTTGTTCTCCTTACCACCTCTAATGTTTTTCTTCTTCTTCCTACTGCTCTTCTAACTTGGTCACGTAAACTCCCTCTCAATTTACTACATAGAACCCCCTCTCTAATCTTTTCCTAGACTCTGCCTTTCCATCTCACTACCTTTCTCCTCCCAGTTTGCCAATACAGTGATGTGTCTCCCAAAAGCTGTATCTCTGCAATGATTAAGTAAAGCCATTGCAGTAGCAGTTCTAAAGTTTTCTCTATCTGTATTTCACTACTTCTTTCTCATTGGTATAAACTTTGTATGATACTAATCATTACTTGCTACATTTGTAAACATTTCATGTAAACTATTATATGTTTACATCATTAATTGCTACTTTTGTAAACTATCTGCTTTTGGGAAAATTTCACTTTTATGTTATTTACTCATGTGGAGCTTTTGTCCTCGGACTTTTGCTGAAAAAAGGTCCTTGCTCAGTCAGACTTTCCTGTTCAACAAATGTCAAGTAAATAAATAAATATATTCAGTGCATGCAGACAGGTTTGTCAGCTACCTTTAAAATAATATATACCTTAAATACCCATATATTGTATTGTATGAAAATAGATTTTGTTTGTTGAGGAACTGTATACATCAACTGTCCATCTTAAAGGACACAAATTAGCAATAAGTAAACAAAGACATTACACACTAAACTGTACCATGTTACTTTGGTCTCCAAAGTGAATGGAAAATTTATGACCAAAAGGTTTTGACCTTTTTGCTGCATCAATAAATGTGATTGTTAGTGGGATGTGAGACCTATAACTTTAAACTTAAGGTCATCTTCAGTCCCCAAAAGAGTAACATACTAAAGTGTTCCTTGCGGTCTAGAAGTCAGACCATGAACACAGTACAGTTGTTCTGTGCCTTTTTAATCTGCTTGGCTATTTTGATCATTGAAAGAAGGCCAAACATCACGGCTTCTAATGTCTGAGTATTTTTCTTGTGAGAAGATGCCAATATTTTCAGGAAAGTGTCACAACTAAAGGCTGATTTAATTAAGGATGGGATAGTTCAGAAATTAACACACAGGTAAAAGTGATGAAACTTTGCCACTTGTAACACCAGGAATTAGCAGAAAAAAAGAAGCTCAAGTACCATTTAAACACCTCTGTGCTAGGATGGAGAAGGGGCCTACTACATTTGTTCAAGACACTTTTGCTTGACTCACATACCTTTGCTGCTACTCGTGTGTTTCAGCATGTTCTTTTTCCTAACTCCCACTAACTCATGTCCCTTGACAAAACATCCCTCCCAAAGACTGACCTTTTCTAGCTCTAACAGAACCCTGACTCGAACCCTAAAATCTCCGACCCAGTCCTTAAACCTAAACTGACGATCACCCCAAACCTAAAATCCCACTCTCATTCCATCGCTAATCCTAATGCACTGATCATTCCCTATGCCTAAAATTCCCATCCCCTGCCTAAACCTAATGTATAGATCACTCCCTAAACCTAAAGTCCACCTCCTCTCCCTAACCTAATGCACTGATTACACCCTAAACCTAATATCACCCATCCTTCCCTATACCTAAATACCTGATTGTTCCCTATACCTAAAACCCCCCTCCCCTCCCCAAATCTTAACTCCAGATTACTTCCTAAACATAAAATTACCCTCATGTATTTAAGACTAAAGTCCCCCTCCCCATTTCCTCTCCCACCTTATCTAGCCCACATGCACTTCCTGACTCCCTTCCCTAGCACGTGAGCAATTGGATGCAGTAGCTGCTTGGCTGAGCTCATTTTCAAGTTCAGTCATGAGCAGCTGTTCGCACAGGTTAACAACTGTTCAAGTCCCTGGCTACAAGGTAGTGGAAATTGAGCAGCTGGGGCTTGAGTGCCAGCAGAATACCCATGCAGAACAATATATATATCTTCTTTTGTTTTACAGTCACACTATACAAAATAAGGAATGGAGAACACAGTGCTACAGCCATATTATCTGTTTACTGTGTTTACAAACATCTATGGAAAGTACTAGAATAAAAACTAGAAATAGCAGTGCTGCACCTTATCAAGTAGGTATTGTTTTGTCTGAAGTACTGGAGGAGGAAACATGGGAAACATGTTTAGAAGTCATCCTCACAAGTCACTCTCCATTTTCCTTTTAACACCACATTGTGTGAAAAACCAGGGCATATTATATTGTTATATCAGATATACATGTCAGGCTACAAGTACCTAATTAACTAAAATTACAAAGGTATCAATACCTTAGCAAACAACTTTTATTTGTCTTATAAATCCATTAAAGAAGAATACCTTCTACATTAGACATATGCATCTCCAAATATAGTTCAGAAACATGCAAGCTCAGAGAATTTCATCAAAGTAGCTCTCTATAATTTCTGGAGTCTATAGGAATGTGTAATGCACTAGGGATATTGCATAGGTCAACTGAATTCTTAAGGATGTTTTCTAACAGCCTTATCTATCTATATATATATATATATATATATATATATATATATATATATATATATATATATATATATATATATATATATATATATATATATATATATATATATATATATATATATATATATACTAATAACACAGAAATCCAGAAATAAGTACAATACATTACAATTGACAATATACAAAGTAAGCATGCCACCCTTTATTTAGAACTCTCCCATGAGAATGGCTATAATTAAGTGCTGTCACTTTTTCATCATTCATATTGATTAACAGTCACGTTCTGGCTACATTGCAATTAATAGGCAAACCTATTCAGCCCCTTGCAAATCTCTAGTTGCACAACCAGTTTAAGACATCTTCTGTATCACATAGGAAGTATAAAAATAGAACATATAAGGAGTAAGAAACAATGAGAGATAGGTGCCTCTCACTAGTAAGTAAGAGCATAACCAGTGTGGAGATAGAAACTGGGTATTTGACAAAGAAAGAGAGAATGAAAGAGATGGCAGTTTATGCAAATTATTCACATCTGTGGAGCCTTCCCAAGTAATGACCCTTGACATAATGCTTACACTTTGCACAGATCACCTAATCATCTCACTGATGTTCTACAGTCAAGCTGTAAACTGAAACTTATCAAGAAAAGATGAGGTGAGAAACCCACAGCTATGCTGCAGCATAAGAAGCATACGGTTATCATGTGGCCTTACAATCTCAAGAGACAAAGGTCACTCTAAAATAGCTGACAGCTGACCTTTCATCTGTTTTATTGTGACTTTCTTAAGACATTAGTCCATAATGCCCATAAATTAACTTTGGCCTGCTCTTTGCATTTCATTAGTGGATAAACTATTAAGCTCATTTTCTGAAGTCAGAATGAGAAAGTCTGGATTATTTGTAAACCAAATCAGTACAGCAGTGCGAGAAGCAAAATGATCTATCATTATGGTCATCAAAGGAAGTTACTAGTGATACAACAAACTTGTGT
Source organism: Protopterus annectens (assembly GCF_019279795.1). Classification (NCBI taxonomy): domain Eukaryota; kingdom Metazoa; phylum Chordata; order Ceratodontiformes; family Protopteridae; genus Protopterus; species Protopterus annectens. The sequence continues at coordinate 365,738,146 of NC_056732.1, read as the reverse complement.
GACTGAGACCACAAACACATAAATAAGCAATTTCTGCTGTGTAACATATAACTTGTTTAATCTTCAAGATACCACTGAATTATACGTGTAGAAAATTGTACCTAAAATTTATAACCACGGAGTTCCACTCTGTCTCAGATTCTTTAACTCCTCATACAGGTCCCTGTTTAAACATTATCCATGGATGATGCAGTGGTGCAGCAGTTGTGTTGCCGTCTCCCATGAAGAGGTTCTCTGGTTCGATTCTCGGCTGGGGTGCCTTCTGCGCTTGAGTCTGTATGAACTCCCTGTGTTCGTGTGGGTTTCCTCCGGGTGCTCCAGTTTCAGCCCACATTACAAAGACATGCATCTGGAGCATTTCTCCACAAGCCTCTGCTGTAAACTGGCTTTGTTCCAAGTCAAACTTTCCCAGTAAACAAATGTTAAATAAATAAATAAATGTTATCGAAAAGCAATGAAGTGCCATTATTAGACTAAACTGAAAAGAGTGGAAATTATCTTTCAAAATGAAGAAGAAAAATGAATTTCTCGGAAGCTTGGCACAACGTTGCAGAGATGTTTGGACTCGTGTAAATGTCACCAAATTGCAGGTGGGAGCTCCAGAGTCAAGGAGTCAGAGGGACAATAAAATGAGATTTGAAATTTGTGAATATCAGGGAAAGCACTGATGGACCAGAATGACAATCCTGATAATTGGCCATGGAAAAAATGTGTACATCAAAGGTAGGAGGGGCAGAGCAGAAGAAAGATGACTTGTTGAATGTCTTCAGCAGTAATTGAAGAAATTCATCTCAGGAAAACATATTAGGATAAATATTCATGAGGATCATAGGCACAGGCTGGGAAAGATGATGCATGGTCCTAGGAGGGTGCATGTCATTTGATGAATAGCATTACTATCAGATGCTGAATGACAGAAGTAAAATGAGCAAAACAACTTTCACTGACAGAAGACTTTTATTTTATCTCCAATGATGGGTGACTTCACATTAGTTATATTTATGTTCATGGGGTGTTGGGGTGTACCTCCGCATTATAGGAGCAGGGGGACTTGCTGAAAAAAAAATACCTCTAAGATTTAGCAAAAGCTGTTTTGTTTGTTTTATTATTTTTTTTTTGATCATTCATTATTCAGTAATAGAGCTGTTGACCCATTGACATGTACGTATCCTAGAACTCCCAAGCATCCATTTGTCAAGTGCCACTGTCACAGAGCTAAAGTATGGTTGTTAAAGATGGTGACTGTACAGATAGACTTACTGATAGATGGCCTGTGAGATAACATCTGAGAAGGATTATTCAGGGGAACTGTATAGGAAGAGATTACTGTTTAAATGTACTACGTGGTACATAGCAAGGGAAGGAGTTGTGGATAAGCTGATGTGTTAAATGTGGTATAGAAGAGATTGAACTGGGACTGTTTGCAACAGATAAGGCTGTCAAAGTATACAAAGAGGTGATGGACATTAAGGGTGAAAGTGGTAGTAGCCCGTGGGAGTGATGTGGAGGTTAGTCATTATTATTATTATTTACTTATTATCTTAGCTAACCAGGATAAGCTGGCTGAGCCAAAAAGTCCCCTTTCACTGGGTGTTCTGTAGAGAAAAGCTCCATGAAAGTTACATCATTCAAAGACTGCAATACAAAGGTTACATCAAAGGATTACAATAAAACACATACAATATTTAGACAATAAAAATAATAATGGTAAAAGCATACTAAAAGAGGGTTACATGTGCAAAGAAAAAGTAATAGTTAATTCTCAATTTGTCATAAAAATGATAGGTATTGTTCTGCTACTTAAGTACGAGAATGAGAAGAAGTCAAGCAGAAAGTAAAGATGTAATTTGAGGAGAGGGGGTTGCAGTCATATATTTATATATTTACATGTGCGGAAGTAGCTATTCCAATAGGTATAACATAGCAGAAGGTACATATTTAAGAAAAGTGAGACAAACAGGAGGAAATATTTCATGAGGGTGTTCTAATGAGAAAACAAGATGAGTGTTTAAGAATGAGCAGAGGATATCCTGGATATAGTAGAGGGAGTTAAGATGAGAGCTGATGTGCAAAAACGTGGTGAAGAATTAGGGAGATGTGTTTACCGAGAGAGTAGTTGTCTCACTCAGTAGACACCATAACTCAGCCAGGACATATTAGATATAAGCATAGAGAAATAATGGAAATTGTGGAAAAGGGTTGTGGGTAGAATGAATGAAAAGGACATAGGAAAAGAAGTAGTACAGACTGAAAAAGAATGTCTGAAAATTTTAAGAATTTTCTAGAAAAGGAGATGAATGTGACAGAAACTGAAGAAGTAATAACAAAATAAGGGATAAATCAGCACCAAGAATAAGTGGATTAGGTTATAAATATTATAAACATATGAATTAAAATAAGAAATGAATATTTTGCAAAATATTAAATGAACAGATATAGAAAGGAATAACTGAGAATGAGATTTGTGGTGGAATAATTAAGTTTTTATGAAAAAAGAGATAAAGGCCTTGATTCTGAAAGACTTGATGTCAGTGTAAGTGACCACTTACACTGAGAGAGCTGGCTAAGAGCAGGTGTTTTGGAATCTCATCCCATTAGTAAGCCCGTCTGTAGCTAGGCCTTACATCAAAGTAAGTCACTTACAGTAACAGCAGGTCTTTCATAATCAGGGCAGACATACACTGAGAACAACTCTTTTAGAATCTGGCCAGAAAGCAAATATATAAAAAACTGGAGATCAATAATAATACATTATAACATCTTGATGAAAATAATATGACACCGATGCAGCAGGTTTTGAATGAAGTTATAGGAGAATGTATTTTTTAGAATCAAGGGAGGAAAGATGAAGGAAATATTAGTAAAAGCTGCAAATTTTATTATTTTGAAAGAAAATAAGGAATTAAGGCTAGTGACAAGTGATATGGTGATTGCATTTGATAAGGTTAGCCATGAAGTAATATGGAAGATTCTAGAAACATGAGGGACAGGAGAATGAATTTTGAATGTTATGAAAAATATACTATGAAATGTCATGGGTGAAAGTCATAGTAAATGAATGGATGGAGAGAAAACATAAAAATTAGGAGAAGAGTTAAACAAGGATACCCATTAAGTATGTGTTATCTGTACTGGTACTGAATGCAATAATTCAAACACGTGTGTGAAATAACAGAAGCAAATGGAAGCTGAGAAAATGAGTTATAATACTGATTTCCCTAATTTATGCAATGATTTAGTGATTGCAGCTAAAATAAGATATGAATAAGTAAAGTGTGGTATAAGTGGAGAAACTATTAAAGAAAACTAGCTTATAGGTAAACAAGGCAAAAAGCAAAGGGTTTGGTGAAACTATGAAAATAAGTGTAATATATATTATACTTGGAATGAAATAAGTATATTAGGAGTGAGATTTGGAGAATGAAAATGTAATAGAACAGTAGAAAGTAGTGATGGAATAAATAAAAAAATGTTACCATAGCAGAGTTTTACTCTACTATTTAATAAAAAACTGTAAATGTTAAATATGCACATGTTAGGAAAAACTAGCATATTTGGGGGTGTCCATGTTTCTAACTAAAATGGAAAAAGAAATGTCAGAAATGTGTTTTAACTTATTTGTGGATCAAGACGGTATCCAATGCAAGGAGGGTGATATACAATAAAAAAGGAGGTCTGAACCTAAAACAAAATCCTGTAGTATACTTAGCAACTAAGCAGACTTTCTGGGTAATAGAGAGGCAGTTGCACACTATTGGAAAAATGTTTTATGTAAGGTATGAAAATAGAAGGGAGGGAAAACCTGTGATAAACATGAAAAGATAGAAAGAGAGGAATAAGAGAATAAAATAAAATTATGGAACATGAACATTAATGAGACTGATGAAAACAAAAAAATATGGTATAACAATATTGTGGATAAATGGTATAAAGTATATCCTTGCAAAGAATTTTTAAAAAAGATGTAAAATGCTAAAACAACTAGAGGTAAAATGTTTATCAAATTTTATGAACAAAGGCTTTCCTATCAGGAATATTGTAGGATATATCACAAATCAACAGTTAAAATCAATATAAATTATAAGGTACTGCAAGAAAGAGAATGTGATGAATGTAATGAGGAAAAACCAACAAAGCACTGTTTTTTTACAATATAAAAAAATGAAAATTTTTGGATAATTTCAACAAAGAAATATAAATGGGAAACATTTAAAAATACAACCATGTTTATGATACTATATGGAAAATATGAGAAACAAAAATGTGAAATTGAAAACTGAGACAGAATATAGGTTGTAACAACTTGGAGATTTTGGAAAAGATGTGCGGGGTTATTGTATAATAAAAAAAGAGACGATAAAGATGTGCTACATGAAATAAAAAAGATGGTTGTGGAAGAAATGATTGGGATATATAAAGAATAAAAAAACAGTTGACAGCTTAAAAAATCAATTGATGTTTGTGTTTTTTTTATTTTTTTTTAAAAAATCAGTTGTTTGTATTTATTTTTTTTTTCTTGAAATGATGAAAATGGATGTTTTTTTTTCTTTCTGTATAGATTTATGTTAAGGTTTACAAAAATGGAAAGAAATGGTAAGATATCTGTCATAAATATCATTTGTAAATAATGTAAAGAAGTGTAAATGATGAAATATGTAAATAAAGCAGCCCTACTCTTGTCAGTGCAGTAGTCCAAGATGGAGGAGAGGATAAGAAGAGCAAATGCCGTGTCTTCACACAGTGCGAAAGGACTACATTCAATGACTGAAGCAGCAGGAAATGCAAGAGACTGATATATGTTGGAGCCCTGCAGAGGAGGGAGCAGATCATTTCCATATATGGAGAGTTTTTTAAGGGGACAGGAAAGATATTGAGAATAGGATATGATCTGTAAGAAGACTACCAAGAGGAGATTATAGAAATATTTATTTGGAGTGAAGAAAATGGAGAACTGAGCCCTGAAGTGAGTGGGTGGAACTATTGTTGGTAGCAAGAGACTGAACAAGCCAAGTGGTTGCCACTGATGAATGCTATCTGCATGACACGTTATGTCCTTACCGAATATATTACCCCTATGATGGCATGGCTGATGCATAACTACTGTACCTTATTGTTGCATAGTGTCTCTATAATATACATTCAGACAGATAGATAGTTCAAGCATATGGCTCTGGTGTGCTCCACAGATCAAAGGCTGTCATAAGAACTAATTGGATTAGACCAGAGACATATCATTTTCCCTAATGAGTCAAGGATCAGCAGAAGACGGGGTAAGTATGGCTCAGCTTCAAAATCTCCTCAGAGACCAGTTGACTGCATTTCAAGCTGGCATCTTACCCTTAGAACTGTAATAAGACATTCATAAATCAGGTCTAAAATATTTGTGATTATTTTTTCTACCACAGTATGTATGCATGTATGTATGTATGTATAATTACAGTTTAGATGAATGAACACTCATATTAGAGAATGTTTTTTACTGCTGTAAGAAAAAAAATTGAGCACTCATATTAATGAACATTCTCATTAATAGGATCGTAGCTGGCTGCAATTTGTGCGACATCACTTTGAAGCAGGGTAAGGGAATTTGCCTTTACCTTGTTGTTGCACAATTTTGAAGCTGTTATATATAATTAGCCGGAGGTGTGGGAGGACAAAGCCCCCACTCGCTGAGTGCTGGTGGGTTTGCCCTGATGCAAAAAATTACTATTAGAAGTGATTTTCGATCAGTTTGATTTGCTCTACACTGATCACAGTTTTTACTTTCATTCTTTTGAGTTTTTGCTGTTTCGTTAAGAAACTCATATAGATAGATGTGTATGCATTATTTGTTTGTAAATGAAAATGCATGGTTATGACTGCTCTGGTTATAGGGTTGCACACTTGGTTGAAACACATTTACAGGAAAGGCCCAGGAAGAAACATTCCAGGGTTAGTATTGGCAATATATAACACCCAAATACAAGACATAAAGCAATAAGCACAACATTCAGGCACAATGTTATAGTTAACATCACACAGTTATCATAACTTTTGGCATCTAAAGATGGTATTATAATTTTATAATATGACAAACCACAGTAGATGACCAAAGCAGACCTGCTTCATAAATTCATCTCTAAAGTAGATGTATTTATACATTTACATATATGCAATGCATTGTGAACATATGCTCTCAAATAGTTTTTGTTTATTAGTCTGTTTGTTTTCTTTGGTGGCTATCCTGTTTTAGCTTTGTTGGCCATCGCAACATGCAAGCAAGAATCAATGTAGCAAAGGTGATCTCCATCATGTGATGTCCAGGAATGTCCACTTTAGTTCTGACCTGTTTTGTTTCGCTCTATAAGGCTGTAGAAAGAATTCAAGGACCTCAAATTCTTAGTCATGCATGCTTCAGTTCTACGATTTGATAGGAAAAGGCTCCACCTTTACTGCACTGGTGGATTTCAGCTTTCTCCATGCTCTCCAGGCACTGACAATATGGCAGCACGCCCTATTTCTTTTTTATAAGACAAAAAAAAAAAAAACAAACAAAAAATAAAACAGAGAAACACATAGGGGTCAGCGACTACAATATTCCAGTCCTCTCTCACTGGTCAGCCCTCCTGTACTAGGGTATTTCAGGATTTCAAGTCACAAGTGGCATAAGCCGGTACCCTCCCCCTATGCCAAGGTAATGACAGCTCACCCCATGGATTGAAATGCATGAGTGCCACCTACTTCTTTTATAAAGGGAGGAGCATGTTCAACAAACAGCCAAGGCACATTTTTACAAATGCATCTTTTTACATTTTAAGTTCTTCCTTCCAAGGCATGAATGCCATCATGCTTCCCCGCTATTAAACATTTCACATACATAGTCTAATGTTTATAAGAGGAATTATGTACTGCAGTTAAAATAATGAATTAAAAATGTATACTTTCAATCAGAAATAGGAAATGAACTGTTTCTGTGATACTCTGACAGAAGTTGAATGTATAACAATTGTTATTCCCTAAGAAAATATACTATTTTTATCACTGGCAGATTTTAGATCCCTCCATCTTTTACACATGATTTTGGGATTGTGTGAATGCTTGACAGTTTCAAAGATTAGTACTAGCCTAACTGACCTTCTGGGCCATTTTACATCTAGCCAAATTGCACTATGTGCAAATCAAAACCTGCACCTTCTGTTTGTAAGGTAAACACCTTAACCATTATGCCATCCTCCCAACAATGACATCTAATAGATATTCATAGTTTTCAAGTGCCAGTGTTTTAATATATAGCATTTAACCATGACACCGTACCCCCAAGAGTATCGCCATACCTGCTTCTGTTAATATTTAATGCTCCAGAAGTTGGCTTGATACAGATACACACACACACACACACACACACACACACACACACACACACACACACACACACACACACACACACACACACACACACACACACACACACACACACACGTACACTTTTTTTTTTTGCAGCTGCTTCTGGTGTTAAAAAAAAATCAAACTTCTACTCAGCTGGATTAAGAATTGAGAATAATTCAGAAGTTTTTCCCAAAGGGGAAAGGTGATATTTATTACATCTGGGTAGAAAAAAAATGAAGAAATGTCATGCTTGTCAGTTAAAAGAAACAGCAATGGCACTGGAACACACATCTGATATAATATCGCTTACTGGACCAAAATAGGTTTTAGAATTACCTGATTTTAGAGATAATAGGAGTCCTTTGCTGCCAATAAAGGACTTGTGTTAGTCCCAAAGATCACGTAATTGTAAAACCTATGTCAGTCAGACTAATGGTAGCACATTACCTCTGCATTATGGTGTTTTTTTGCTATGTCTAATGAGTAATTCAAATATTTATCCTAAAGCATCAGGATGTTTTATAGAAATTACAGCAACATACTTAAGTCTTTATGTTATGTCACACAGGTCCTGTCAGCGCATATCAAGTCTGCTGATGTGGTGGGCTTTTGACTGTGCAGACTAAATGCTGAAAATGGCCTTGCAAGTTTCATAACTGTGGCAGTGAATAGGCAGATAATGGTACAGTGCCCACTAAAGAATGGTATATGACCTACCCCAGGAAGAAACAGTGAATGACATTAATAACCTCTCAGCACCTTAGGATGTGCTTATTGTTGTACTGACTGTATCCAGCCAGAGTGCTACCAAAATGGTTCAAGGCAATGCAGTCTTACAGCTGATTTTGTGGTGCTCAGTAAATATACTTCATTATCTTACTATACTGGGAGTTTTCTTCGTATTTTACATAAAACAATAAACTAACAATATTTTTAATGAAAGATCTCTATGTATCAGTGAGTTTCCCCTAGAACTCTTCTAATTCATAATATATATATATATATATATATATATATATATATATATATATATATATATTGGTTTTGTCCAGCTTATGAATAAATTACCAGAAGTGAATGCCGTTAAAACAGCCATTGCTGTGTACTTTGTCTGTAATAATAGCCATCAAACGTAAAAATATTCATTTCCACAATTAGCTTTGTTATTTGCTGCAAGAGAGTTGTAATTATACCCACTTAAGCTAATTTATTCCATTGCCAACTGAAAAAATATACCTATTTATGCTAATGTATTCACAATCTAACTGAAAAAGCACATTCTTAATGAAAGCAATCTAAACATCAAACATTCAAGTACATGTTATATAAAAGGATGCATGTTATAATGATACAGTCTCTTAATTGCTATTTGTATTTTAAACTAGATGTCTTTGTGAATCAAGACTAAAACAAAAACTAAAAGTGTGCATGTGTTTGCTCTCCTGACCTTTGATGATAGTAGTAAATGTTCCATTTATGATGTGCAATGTTGGTTATGACTGAGTCAAACTTTTATATCTAGGTAATCTGCATATGTTTCTTATGGGGCTTTGCACTGTGGCATACATTTTTTGTTGTTACACATCTACTATAATCACTGAAAAAAGCCTTCAGTTTACTATCAAATATCTGCAGTACAACAAATGTTTATAAACTAAGTCAGAATTGTGTTATTCTATGAGAAGTGTAGAAGTTTGCATACAAGTTTCATCATAGGGTCATAATAAAAGACATGCATATGCAATTTAAACATGATTATGTCTTTCCTCCATCTCTAAGATCAAGCAGATAAGTCCGTGTTCAAGTCTGCAAACCAAAAGTTGTCAACTGCTCCAACACCCCCTCCCTCAGCAAAGGTTTCTTCTTTCCATTGGATGTTTCATTTTGAGTAAACCAGCTCTAATTCTTATTAAGACATCACACTCTTCATCTGGCAGTACCATGAGGCATCTGTTCAGCTGAATGGCCTTCTGGAATGCTAGAACATTACATAGGCAAAGAGTCTTGGAAAAGCACTTCAGGAAGTCTTCATCTAGTACAATGTGTGGGGAGGGGTAACTATTCTGCTGGACATGCCTTACGAAAGATATTATATAATGACACATTTACACTGTATTTTACTCCTATGCATGCATGTCAGCTCATGTAGTCTGCAAGCTGACTGGGAAGCTATATCCTTGGCTTCCACCACAGGTTGGCTAATGCTGGCCTCAAACACTAGCCCCCTGCCCTTCCCATGAGATCAATCTGTTTTTGTTCAAGTCTCGTCAACACACTGTTCTTCCTCTAACATGGTCTTGTTCTCAAAAACAGGTCCCCAGTATCATAGTAAGGAAGCATTTGTCTGAGCCAGGATGGAAAAATGTAATACAGTTTATGCATACTCACAGGAATATGGCAATGCCCAAAATGCCCAATCAACCCATACTCATAAACAAACTCCATTATGGTGGGAGCAAGGAGTGCATTGTGTTGTCCTTTCCAGCTAGTCTGTGTGTGTTGGGGGATGCTGTTGTGTGACTGTGTGAATGACCTCTGTTACACATCAGAAGTGCAGCATGTAGTTAAACAAGCACAGCCACAACAGTCTGTGGGAAAGGAAGAGAAGATGAGATGTAGTCTGCAGCACTCTTGATTTCACCCAAGTTAAGGAAGGATCATAGACAGCTTTCTGGGGTCAGTGCATATGGACCCAATTGAACTGTATTAACAAAGGATTTACATAAAAGACCCCCTATCTATCTTATATGTCTTGTGATAATTTTAAGGAGGAATTTTCAAGAAGAAAAATGTAACACACGCTGTGTTTCTGCATTCTGCACTAAAAAAAGTGCCAGAATTGTGTAATACAGTTCAGCCTATGAACTGGAAAAAGACATAATACTTCAAAGGTTAGCCCACAGTTTCACAGTTACTGACCATACATCTGTGACATAGAGGGGTAACGCTCTGACTGTGGCCCAGACAATGCAAGTTCCAGCCAAGCCTTGGGTGCTGGAAAAGTGTAAAGCAGGGATGGGAAACGAACACCCACAACTCATCCATCCTAAGTAAGAATGTGCTGGCTCCAAACAGGCTCTTCTGCAACTCCAGTCTTAAGGGCAGAGATGCAAGAGCACATAAAGCAGGTTCTGGTGTTGGGGGGATGCTGTGGATACCAAGACCAGTATAACAGTACACCTTTTCTAAGCATGCAACAGAGCATGAATGCATAAATAGTGTGGCATTGGCAGTCCATGCAGTGATAAAGGTGTGCATGTCACCACTAGGGTGTGAGGCTAGAACTTAAATCACATGTTCTCATTGCCACGATGCTGGTAAGGACACAAGGAATGATCATGGCAACCTGGATGACTAAACTCACCCTGGGCTACTTTTGTCCTGGTCATTCTGATGTCAATCCTTACCACTTGGGAATAAATGAGCTTGAGTTTGATTAGGGAAGGGCTGATGGTCAGTAAGTGATAGAGAAAAAAGTTTCATATTTAATGACAGACAAAGACCAGTTTGACATTTATTCACAACTTCTTTTTCCACAAGAGCACAACGTTCCATTGAATCTGTTGATGGTTTCTTTGCCAAATTAAAGAATCTAGCTAAATACTATAAATTTGGTCAAATGTATTATTCATTAGTCAGAATCATGTGTTGTATCAGAATTGGTCAGACACAGGGCAGATAACTAAAAAACTATGATTAAACTTTATAGTGACTGATGTATATTGAACACAAAAATTAACATATTAATTAAAACAGCATACTGAAGAGGCCTGTAATACAGAAAAGCTGAAAGTGAATAAAGTACAATAGGGTGAGATGAGAAGTCCATTAGTGGACCGGAGTCCCGCTGTGGCGACCCCTAACCGGGAAAAGCCGAAAGACACAAGCAAGAGTGAGATGAGAAGTCTCTGGAAAATATGAGTAGTAAAGGATGTATGGCACTGAAAAAAATACATGCATCATGTGTGTCTATAGATTTGATATAAAGAACTGTCTTGCTATTACTGGGGCATACAGAAGCTCTGGTATAAGGAATCATATTGCTGAAGTGTCTAGAATGAAAAACAAAATAAATATGCAGTAAAAAGGATTTCGGGAAAAGCAGAAGAGTCAGGAAAATGAGTTATTTGGGGTCTGGTTTGTTTTGAAAATCTGCAGAGTATGAACAACGTGCAAGATAAAAATACAGAAAATCATCAAAAGGAATTCAGCTGGAAATGTAGGAAGAAAAGTAAGACTTAATAATCAAGATGTGATGTTTAGACTAGATATTGCTGCAGAGTGTTATTTATTCAGAGCACATCACCTGAATGAGAACAATCTGAAGCAGTCATTGTCTAGATTGATTACCTGATAGTTTTTGTAAAAACAAAGAGGGTCAGAAAGTGCTTATGCATGAATATAAGATAATAAAGTGTGCAGTTCGGTTCCAGGTAGTTTATGTTATGAATGCATTATTTATATTGCATTGTATTGTTGGACTTTCCAAATGGCTTTGCATGGTGAAATCAGGTCAGAGGTGAATACTAAACTAGCTGCCCATAAGGATCATTTTTGGCCTAGCCAATAACTTGAAGTCAGAATCAAATCCTATACCTTGTGTCTATGAGGTGAAGACCTTAACCACAAGACCAAACCCACCCCCAAAAGTGTGACTGGTTAAAGTGTAAGTTACAAATATTCAGTCTTAGGACTTACTATGAACATTTATTTACTGAATTAGATTGCTTGCAAAGTGTTTATCACATCTAGACATATCTTGCAGCATGTTACCTGTAGTACATGCTATGAGGGACATTCACTGGCTTTACAGGATATAATCCAGAAGTAATAAAAACACATAGACAAAAAGGGTCTGATTCAGAAAAAGAAACACTTCCTGTAACAATATACTCACCAGCATGCCTACTTTTGAGAATCTAGAAAAATATTCTGTTGGTACAGATTTGCAAGATTTGAATAAATGCCATCAAACCAGTGGCTCAACAGCTGACATACATTTATATGCTCAAAGGTACTTACTAGACTAGTAATCTGTGATGATCTTTAGAAGCCTAGCACTACATTCCCATTACATTTTTAGCCCTAGTAATTTCAGTATGAATAATCCATTGCTGGGCATATTAGTTACGTTACCCTTATCCATAAGGGACAGGGGTACTAAACCATGGGTAAATTTGCAGTTTCCCATCCATTCATCCAGATTATATTTGAATAGATTTAGGGAACTACTTTGCTTTATGTGGAGAGGAAGACAATTTCAAAGAAGTGGTGTTCTCTGTGAAACATATCTATTCCATCCTGTGTATTTTTATTAAGTAGAAGACATTATGGTCTCCTGAGCAAGTCTTTATGCCACTACTGGACTTACAGATCTGCAGTATAACTGAGACCATAGGGTCTGTTGAGGCTCTGTACATGAGGCAGTAATCACCTCACAGTAGCCTTTATGATACTGACAACAGGGACAAGGCTTTCCAAATAGTCTGAGTAGTTTTTATGATTTTCTTGGTTAGAAGATGTTGTGGTCATTCAAATTGTTCTAAGTAGTTGGACAGGCGCATATTGAAGTAGACATTATATTCATAAGTGCCAAAATAAATGAATGATCACATCTCTGGACCTAAATGCCATATCCTTACTTATATACTGCAGAATGAAAAAAAAATTCTTAAAATAATGGATATATGGTGATCAAATGACAGTTTGTGGTTGATGTTAAGTGCCCAGGTCAATAAATACAAGACTGGTTTTCAGGGGTGTATTGTCAATTCTCCCGTTCAATTCTCGGCTTGGATTGGGAGTGCCTTTTGTGTGGAGTCTGCATGTCCTCCCCGTGGCCGAGTGGGCGTTCGAAAGACATGCATTGAATGGGCGTGCCTTCGTTGAAGGTTGGAATTTGGGCTGGCAACTCGACACCATAAAAAAAAAAAGACAACTGCCAATCATTAGCGGACCAGAGTTCCGCTGTGACGATCCCTAACTGGGAAAAGCTGAAAGACAAACAACAACAACAACATTGTCAATGTGATAGTTACAAGGGATGTCATGCTTGCCAAAGGAGACTATTATACATTTTTTGGCATTTAGTTTTAGTCCATGGTTATAACACTAGCTACTTGTTTAAGAAAGACTATCTTGGAGGATCTTGATGTCCTCAGAAGAGTTTATGATGGCACCAGGTTTACAGTCATTTGCAAACTTGATTAGCCATAAACCCTTAACATTAGTTTTGACCTCCACGAAATACATGCCAAAGAATGGTGAGTAAAGCACTGAACACTAGGGTACACCACTAGTGACAGGTTTTTGGAGGAGGTAGAGCCATATGACCTAATTTATTGGGGTTCTACTTGTGAGTCAGTTTGCTATTCAATAAGTTGCATAGGGATTAACATTTAGTTGGGTGAGTTTATCAACATTGCCCGAGTGTGGGATGGTGTCAAACAAGTTTTTGAGGTATAGATATGTGGTTTGTATGACTTTTCCACTCATCCATTGCTTCAATAACCTTTTCAAAAGAACCTAACCTGGTTATACTGGCAGTATCTACAACTGACAAAATTAAACTGGCTTGTAGGTTCCTATGTCCTTATTTATTATTTCCATTATGATCTTCTCAATAGCCTTACAGATGAGGATTATCAGACTTATGAGTATATAATTACCCAGGTCCACTGACATCCCACCTTTGAACAGGGGTGTAACTATTGTTGTCCTCCATTTGTGTACCACAAAGCTTGTTTGGAGGCTGATATCGAATAGCCTCTGTAAGGGGTTTGACAGGTCCTGTTTCAGGCTGGCCAGTAGGCAGCCTGGTATGATATCTTCCCATGGAAGCAATGTTTTTGGCCCTGGAAGGTGCTTTGCTGAGTTATTCTTGGGTGAGCAGTATATGATATGGGAATGTAGGGTAGAGGAGGGGTGAAGTTAGATCTAAATTTGTCTGCTAGTTGATTGAATATGTCCTAAGGATCTGAGTATGATGTAATCTACTATTAGTATTATGCAGTGCTAGGCATTGTTACTGAGGTTTCTAACATAGTTAAAGAAGGATTTATGGCTGTATGTTGCCTGAGTGGCTATTTTTACCTCAAATCTAGCAATGGTTGATTAAATCAGGGACAGAAGTTGCTTGTTAAGGTTAGCAAAAGTGTTTTTGATATCATGAAAGGTATATTTATTATTGCACCATGCAATGTGTCCTTTTTTATTGTACAGCCTGTTTATATTTGGGTTTCACCACAGGTATTTATTTTCAAATTTGGTATTGTATTTACTTAAGTGGGGGGAAACAGATGCATCCATGCAGGATTCACATGTGCACATAATATGGTGTTAAAGGGCTCTGCATACACAGTAGGGTCATCAGACTGGAGGGGGTTGTTGAATTTAGCCGGGTCATCACTCAGTTTTAGTATATTAGCCCTTTGCATAATCTCTGAATACTGAGGTATTCAAAGATGCTTCTGGATTCAGTCTTGTGGTTAATCTGACTGATACATGGTCCGATTGAAACAGGAAGGAAGTTACAACTGGTTGGGGCATGCTTGGCTTTGATGCTGGAAGATCAGAAGACCAAAGGTTCTATTTCCACACCAGCTACTTGGTGTCATTCCCAGAACTGATATTGCAGTGCAGCATAAGGAAGGTGATGCACTCTTAAATGTGCTGACCACTGGATGAGACATTAAAATAAAGACCCATCTGTTTCAGTTGTGGTTATTATGTTATAAGCTTATGATGCAATAATATATATAACCTTTTTGCCATTCAATCCACCCTCTTAATTTTTCAATATTTTATTATATGACATCCCTCCACATTTACTTTTCCAGAACTAACACAAACTCATAACCAAAAAACTGCCCAAATGTTTTGTTCTTTTTAAGTCAATATTTTATAATAGCCGTAAATCATGTTTTCTTTTGTTAATGAATAAAATAGCTGGAAAACAGTTTTCTAAGATAACATATCCCAGAACTCATTAAACCTTTTATATTCAAAGTGTAAATGACTTCTATTTTCCTCATCGCAAAATGTGTAAGAGCAGACCCTTTCAAAAAGAGCATTAGAATAAAACAATGCCCTTGCAAAATTCCCCCTATTCAGTAGGAATACCTCACTGAGTAATTCCTTGAATATCAGCCGACTAAGACTAATCTGCTCAAAAGAATATAAATAAATAAACAAGCAAATATGAAAATAGAACATTATCTACTTTGAACAACTGAAGAAATTGGGTCTAACATGCCAGAAACAGTCTTTTTCTGCACTTAATGCAGATCAAGGATTTTAACAAATAAGGCATGATAAGGACATTTAAATGTTGTGCCCTTTTAATTCAACTGAGACATCTGTTAGATATTTAATCAACACCCAAAGTGTTTCAGAGAGTTGTTCATTGATAATGCAGGCATTTGATGACATTGTTAGTATAATTAATGCCACAATAGTGTGTACTCAAATCAGAGAAAAGCATGATTTGAAACAGAGTTACTAAAAAGGATGAGACAGTATACCCTCTCTGATTTAGCAACATTAAGTGTTAAATTAGAAGTACAGAGCTGAGATGAGTCATGTCTTAGGCTTGAAACCAGGTACTGAGAAAGTAAAAAACATGATGCAATTCCTTGACCTGAGGATGAATAAGGTCTCATGAAGTTCTTGGAGTGATGCATTATATTTCAACACTTATTTCAAATTATTCTATGTGACTTTGCCAGTAGGAAAATTAGTGAAACATGATGTGGAATACTAGTGAAGCACAAAACAGGAAAATAATTTTAAATGCTTAAACAGTTCATAACAGAAGCAATGATACTGAAATATTTTGATGTGAATAAGTCAGGCATTTTACAAGTGGATGACAGAATGGTATTGTTCCAATAATTTTGCAGTCGGTAAACCAGTTGCTTATAGATCCACAGCCTTTAGTGAGCATTAGAGAAGTTATGCTTGGATTTAAAAAAAGGTTCTTGCCACAATATGTGAAAGTAAATCTGTGCTTGTGGAAACAGTCTACAAACTACTGCAGAATACGTTTTTGAAGCCATTGCACAAGACAACAACTCCACTGCAAAGAATGCTGTTGAGACTGTAGAATTATGAATAAGTACTACAATACAAGCCAGGATAGGAAATGCCAATAGCATATCTGCTGGGCCACTCATATCTGCCACAGCAACAACATTTGGTTAAGGAAACATAGATATAAAGTAGTAATTCCATAGGTTCATAGGTTGGTACTAGGCTATCGGCCCTAAGGCCTATGCAAGCCTAACCATAACAATTCCCTGGAAATTTCTTCCCACAATATTTACTTCTCTGGGCCCCAGTCTAGCAGGGCGACTGACATGATCCCCGGGGTGAATTTCCTATCTCCCATCCAATCATCAAGGTTCCTTTTGAAGAGGGCCAATGAGGCACTCTGCTTGACATGTATGGGCAGTCTATTCCAGAGTATGGGGAGTCTCTGGGTCAGGAACCTATCCCTCCAGCATGTTTTGTTCATTGTGATGATAAGGTTTAGATCCCTGGAGTGTGTGACTCTGAGGGATTGGGATTTCTTTAAGTGGAGCATGTCCAAAAGCTCAGGGTTTGACACGGCCTTGTATGTTAAGCAGAGATTGCCTCTGAGTAGATGATATGCCACAGAGTATAACTGGAGTTTTTTTAGACTGTCAGCATATGGCATCTGCTTTAGGCCTGTGATTCTTTTAGTGAGGTGTTTCTGTGGCCTTTCCAGCTGTTGCAGATGTCTTGTGAGGTACAAACCAAATGGGGCATTATACTCTATAATGGGTCTAATGAAGGATGAGTACAGTGGGACAATGACCTCTTTTTTTCTGGATGAAAAGCCCTTAGTGATGAGGTGTGCCACATAGAAGGATTTCCTGACTGTTGTGGCGATGTGGTTATCGAAAGTGATACCACTGTCCACTTGTGTCCCTAAGTCTCTCGTCACACTTTTGATGTTTAGTGTCCTGCCACCTATGTGGTAGTTCCTGGGTACATGTTTTTTTCCAAAGGGGATAACTATGCATTTCTTGGCATTAAGCTTGAGCCTATGGCTCTGGCACCAGGCATCTGTTTCTGTAAGGCCCTTTTGTAGAATATCCACATCATTTGGGGATTCTATAATGGCTCCCAGTTTTCAGTCATCTGCAAACTTTGCTAGCCAGTGTCCCTTAGTGTTGGCTTGTACTTCAATGAAGTAGATGCCAAACAAGAGTGGTCCCAGGACTGAACCCTGAGGTACTCCACTTGTCACTTGTCTGGAGCTGGATTCAGAGTCTGCTACTTTTACAGTCTGGGTTCTGTCAGCAAGCCAGTTGGCAACCCATCGAGTGACGTAGGGATTTATGCCCAGTTTAGTAAGTTTATCTATGATTCCAGAGTGGGGGATGGTGTCGAAGGCCTTGGCAAGGTCCAGACAGGCTGTGTGGACCGCCTTACCTCGTCCACAGCTTTGGAGACTAATTCAAAGAAGTCAATCAGACTCAGGAGATAAGATCGGCCCTTCACAAACCCAAACTGGGTGGGGTCCGGTGTTTGAAGTTTGCCAATGTCTTTGTTTATAAGCTCCATGATAATGTGTTCCATGCCCTTGCAGATCAGGCTTGTCAGACTGATGGGATGGTAGTTCCCAGGATCCAAGGTGGATCCTCCCTTGTGGAGCGGGATTTTGGTTTTGTGAAGGGTAGATCATACCTGCTCAACTTGGTCAACTTCTTTGAGTCAGTCACAAGAGCTGTGGATGAAAAAAAGGTGGTTCATGCACCCTACCTTGATCTGGCCAAGGCCTTTGATACCATTCCCCACTCAGAAATCATAGAAAAACTCACTAAGCTAGGCGTCAACTCCTGTATCACTATATGGGTTGCAAACTAGCTCACAGATAGAACCCACAGTGTGAAAGTAGATGACTCCAAGTCATACTGCCGACTAGTCATGAATGCAGTCCCACAGGGTTTGGTCCTAGATCCTCTCCTGTTTGGTATCTACTTCTCTGAAGTCCATGCCAACATGAAGGGACTCTGGCTGACAAAGTCCGCAGACGATTGCAAGTTAGAAGCTATTATTAACTCCCCAAGTGATGTTGACATCCTACAGAATGGCCTCACTGAGACCAATGACTGGTGTCAGAACCATGGCCTTAAGCTCAATGCCAAAAAATGTGTCATCATCCCCTTTGGGAAAAAACAGGTTCCCATGAATTACCACATTGATGGTAGCCCACTGAACACAGAAGGCATTATAAGAGATCTGGGAACACAGGTTGACAGCAACCTCTCTTTTGATCACCATATTGCCACTGTGGTCAGAAAGTCCTTCGATGTGGTACATCTCATTACTAAGGGGGTTGCATCAAGGAAAAAAGAGGTCATTGTCTCCATCTACTGTTGGAGTACAGTGCTCCATTTGGCATGTACCTCACTAGACACCTGCAACAACTGGAGAGGCTGCAAATGTACCTCACACTATTCTCTGTCTCATATCTCATGTCTCATATTTGCTGCAAATTGCTCATACAGAACTCATCACTGTACTGCTTGGAGACAGCTCCACTGGCTTGAAATGCCCAACCTCCTAACCTACAATTATCTCTGTCTCTGTCATTCTATCTATTACCTCCCCAATAAGTGCCCTGCCCTCAAACTCCTAGTACAACATCACTCAGCCAAAAGGCCTCTTAGATCATCAAGCAAACTACTACTAGAAGTCACCAACAGCTACAATAGCTTTGGAGATGCACTATATAGTAGTTCAGAGGCTAGAAAATGGAACTCTGTCCCTACTAGCATTCAAAACAAATCATCCAAAGCCTCCTTTAAAGACCTCATCAGGCAACAT
The DNA here is from genome assembly GCF_019279795.1 of Protopterus annectens. Classification (NCBI taxonomy): domain Eukaryota; kingdom Metazoa; phylum Chordata; order Ceratodontiformes; family Protopteridae; genus Protopterus; species Protopterus annectens. Next base: position 365,718,925 of record NC_056732.1, on the reverse strand, counting down.
GTCAAGCAAAGTTGGCAGTGCCATGATTGCTCCCCAGGCTAGTGAAAGTGGATAACATATACATACTAAATCTAGAGCAATTGATAATAGTTTTCAATCTTACTCACAAACACTGCTAATCTACAATGTATGTACTGTACCTTTGTACTATGTATGTATTCTACCTATGTTCCAAATTTCAGCTGTACACCACAAATCTATTAATTACCTTTATTTTTAAAATGAATATTTTTTTGTTTGTTCTCTCCACTGTAACTGTTTATGTGCCACATATCACTGTAAAAACATGTATCCTGTAATTTGTGTGTATACTGATCATGTCTAAATAACTAAATGTGTCTGTAATTTTTCTTTGTGGAGCTTTTTTCCCCAGGCCACTGCTGAAAAAGGGCCTTTTTGGCTCAGTCAGACACCCCCGGTTAACAAATGTAAAATAATAATAATAATAATAATAATAATAATATCGCCTACTAAGAGGCGATCTCTGCTTGATTTACAGGGCCATGTTTGACCAAGCTCTGTTAGAAATGCTACGTCTAAAGAAATCCCAATCCCTCCACACCACACACTCCAGAGACCTCATCCTCATTACCACAATCAACAGAACATGCTGGAGGGACAGGTTTATTACCCAGAGACTGCCTATATTATGGAATAGACTTCCCATACATGTCAAGCAGAGCACCTTACTGGCCCTCTTCAAGAGAAATCTTGATGAGTGGATGGGAAATAGAAAATTCACCCCAGGGATCACTCCAGTGGCTTTACTCGACAGAGGCACTGGGAACTAAGGTTGGGTGGCACGATGCTAGGGTAATCCTATGGCTAGTCTTGTAAAGGCCCCAGGGCCATTAGCCTAGTACACACCTATGAACCTATGTTGTACAGTGACCTAACTTTTGACCAACATGTGTCTATTGTTTTAAGAAAGTCCTTCTACATTGCACAGCTTATAAATAAAGGGTTTGTGTCTAGAGCTAGAGATGACATTGCCCCCCTTTACTCAGCCCTTATTAGGACAGTCATTGAATATAATGCCCAACACATGCAACAACAGGAACACCCACAGAGATACCTTACTAAAAGGATACAAGGTCTAAACAACATGTCCTACATGGATCAACTCAATGCCCTGTCGCTATAGTCTGTGTCTTACAGGCTGCTAAGGGGTGACCTGTGTTTGGCATACAAGGCATCCTCCACCCATTACTGAAGGATTTCCTGCACATCAGTAAGTCAAAAGGCATCAGAAATACTTGCTCAAAGAATCTAAACCTCTTCTGCAACATCAAAAGAATGGTTTGGCGGGGCAAGTATACCTAGCAGGCAATACTGCTGCCCTGGTCCATATTCAAGTGCAACTTGGATCTATGGACATAGAACATTTACTCCTAAATGCTTTTTCCCATGCATGGGTCCCCTCAAATTATCTGTGGTATAATCCCAGTTATTCTCATTGGGGTAATTTATAATTACCAACCGTGGGATGAGTAAAGCCAATCTGTATCCAAATGGGGTAGGTTAATTCGAGCACAACAAGGGAAATTGTTTATGCTTACAATTGTCTAAAAGGGCAGCTAATCTAGTACGTATGTATAAACCTACCTAGAGAGGTGTTAGCCCAACTGAAATGTCAACTGCCCATCCATTGTTCAGGTTATCATACCTTAAGAGTGACTCCTGCTTGCATTCTTGGGAAGTTATTACAAATAAACCTAATTCCACTTAAGAGTGAAAAAAACAAACTTTATGTCCTTGAATAAAGCAGATTTACCGCTGTGAAAAAACAGCATTTTACTACAGTTGGTGAAGATAAAAAGTGATCGGTCTGGTAGATTGGTATCTGTCTTGTTTTCTTTACTCTCCCTTGCTTTACTGTAATTTGTTTGCTGGGCTAGCTGAAGTGTTAGTGTTTGGGATTCCTTCTAGTATGAACATGTTATGGGAGGAGGTGTTAGATGTACCGAACAGTTTCTGGTTGCATTCTGCCAAGCAGATCTCTCATGGTGGGGGATACAGAGGGGCAATTATACTTTTATCTTTGTTTCTTCATACTTTTGCCACTCTGTGCATGATTTTTTGGAACAACAGTCCAAACCCGTTTCCTCACCCCAGTACCTTAGCTAGTACCCAGCATCCATTGCTGTCACTCTTCTTTGGGAGGTGATGGTTGCTGAAGTTAGATTTTATGTATATATGATTCATGGATGGATGGATTTAAGCACTTTTGCTAGCCAGTCTGAGTGGGCCAAAAGACCTCTTCCATCAGTCATGTGGACAAAAGTCCACCAGAACCATAAAATCAAAAAGTGGAAGAAATAACATGTATGTTTTGAGCAATAAAATCAGAAGTGCATAAAGAAGAAATAATACAGAAGGCTTTTCAGCAAAGATAACCATCAGAAAACTAAACTATCATTTATATGTGAGCTAAACAAAAAGCAAGTAGTATGCATAACTAACAGTAATACTGTTTCCTATAGTTAAATAATTTGCGTCAAGGAAACAAGTAGGAATGCAGCTAGAAAACTATCGGGGGAGAAGTAGCAACGTGTAAAGGATTATGGGTGTTTCATATTGATGAGCCTTCCTCCTAGGGTATATGTGCCTATGTGGAATTAGGTCTCACTTGTTTCGTATAGTGTACCATTGTCTTTTATTATTCTTTTATAGTTCTCTTTCATAGTGTTGGTGTTGTGTTTGCCCAAGTATGCTCTTCAAATTATTGCCTCCTCTGTAAATATATAACAGTGCAGGATACATAGTACATTGTACTGGTAATTTAGCAAGCAGTCTATATGTCAGCACTTTAGATGGCATTGTTAAGGATGATTGATTATTTTGATATCACAAATCTGACTTTGTGAGATTGGTATGACTGGCCATTTGAGTGAATAGTCGTGCTGTTAAAGAATCATTTCTCTTTAATCTAATTCTCACAGACAGTGCAATATTTTTATTTTAACAGAGGGAATGAAAAGCCGGATGAAGGCATTATGACTTCAAATGAAGATCTTAAGATATTTTCAGAAAAGTACAAGTTTAGTAATAACCTGGATTTATTTTCAAATGTCAGACTTGTATGAGGGTCCTGGGAATAGGCTCTATAAAGGTGAATCCTGGCAAAGACAAACTTATATTTTGCTGTATCTCAGGAGGAAGGTCTAGCACGTTAGTCTGCATCCTTACATTCTCAGCTACAAAATAAAGCCATTGATGTAAAACCATTCTCTGCATTTGGACAATTCACATTTAGTCCAAGGAAACTGTAATAGCTATGAGGGGAACCACACACATGAAGTTATCATTTCTGAAAAGAAGTTTGTTTTAAATGGAAATGATGGGGCCTGTCTGCGGTGGATGTGTCTCCACGGAGAGAGAACATGTGTAAAAAGAAAAGTCAGTGAAGGTGACTCTTCCCACAGTGTGGAATAGCAACCAAGTGCACCCTTGGAAGTTCATGGAGATGAGCTGGATGTTAAGTGTTTATTCACTGGAAGTTACAAACAGTGTTGGAACATTTGCATCCAGATGTCAGCAATATACCTACGTACCATCAAATGGAGCTCTATGCAGGATAGAGGTGGAGTCAGGACGTGAGCCTTCGCTAATTTTGAAAGAGATGTATCGTACATTGTTTGCAATCAATGTCTTGCCAATCATACCATGCGATGTTCAGCTAGTGGACTATGATAAACAAGATATTAAGGTGTTGGGCACACACTCTGTCCAGGTCCCTTAAAGGAAGGGTCATAGCAAATTGTGCATTATCATTATTGAAGGTCAGAGGGGCAGCCTTATTGGAGGTGAATAGTGTGAACTCCTGCTTATCTGATTAAGAGGATTACATAGTCTCACTACAGAGTTAAGGATTTCCACAATGTATTTGAGGAGGGCTTAGGCACGTTCAAGGTAGTACCTGTTCCATTCCATACACATGTCTAAAACTGAGACCTCTTGCTCATGCTCCTCACCCAAAAATAAAGGCAGAATTAAACTGCACTCACCTTGGAACAAGCTGCATTAGTTCTAGTGACGCATCCCACATGAGCACAACTATAGATCATGTCCCAAAATGAAATGTATAAGCAAAACTACTGCATGTCCTGACTACAGGTGTGCAATAAAAAAGGCAGTACAAGAAAACTTAATCAAAACCCTGCCATCAGTCAAATACTAACCACCTTGGCATCAGTAGTTATCAGTAGCTACTAGTGGATAATGCATACTAACCACCTTGGCATAAGTAGTTATCAGTAATTACTAGTGGATAATACATACTAACCACCTTGGCATAAGTAGTTATCAGTAGTTACTAGTGGATAATGCACCTGGAGAGGCACAGACAATCCTCTTACATTATGGTACCTTTAAAGCTACTAATTTACAGTATGGAGTTTGTACAGTACCATGAGTCTTTTAAAACATGATTACTGACACCCTGCTGGTCTTTCAGCAATCCTTTATTTTGATGATATTTGGATTGGGGTAGTATTTATGCAGGTATTGGCCTACCAGCTACATAAAGTGCTCTAACGTTTTGCAAATGTCAGGATGCTATATACTGCTCTGTCTCTCCTCATTCTGTATGTGCTCATGCACAGTACATCAAATGTTTTATGTGTGTGTGCCAATCATCTGTTTACGTGTTCCATATCTATCTGTCCACACCCAATATCTGCCTTTCTCACTGATCATACCTAAAGCCATCTCTTGATAACATTAACATTTACCCTTCTCGCTCTAGTGAAGAGGGTCCTCTATCGCCACAAAAATATGCCCCCATAATCCTTTGCATATTGGTTACCGTTATGTGTTTCCTCTCTGCTTGCCCCACTGCCCTTTCCTACTTTTCTGTCTATCCTTTTCCCGATCCATTTACATAATGTATAGGGTGGCCAAACACCCTCTCTGTAGATGTTTGTTTAGCTGTTATCAATGCCCCTCCTTCTATTCTTCTTTTTTTCTACATTCTACCCCTCCCACTTGACCACAAATGACAGATTGAACCCATTTCAAGTTCTCCAAATCATCTGATTCCTCAAAAGACATTTTGTGTTCACGGCTTTTGTTTGTATGCCAGCTATCATCTCTCTCATCACCTATGTGTCTCCTAGTATGATATCATTTTCTATGTAAGGTTTGCATTCAATGTACATTGTGCCCGTATAAAACACAGGCTTCTTAAGCCAACATATTAGCATGAAGTCTTACATTCCACTGGCCTTCATTACCATTCTTTCTCACTAAGCTGTATGGCAGGAATCAGAATAAATGACCACACTCACATATTGTTTCTCCACAACCGCCTCCCCATGTCCATTTCATCTAACCTGAATACACCTCTTGACTCCCACATGAGTTCAACACAGAATTTCTGTGAATTAAATCATACTTGTGTACCTTGTGTCCTCAGCAGTTTTACTATTTCTCATTAAAAGTTTGCCCTTACGTCCATGAATAAATGCATCACTCACTTTTGTGTCCTTACCAGGCTGAATGATCCTGAATACCAAACACACCTTCTTGTGTCAAACAATATGGTATAGGGGGGCCAGCCCAAACACTGGGTCCCCACCCCATCTCCTTACTAGTTGCTGATTTCTCACTGCACGGTTCCTGAATTTCTCTTCTCTAATTCTCTGTGTATGCCACTAGCCTAGGTTCTTTCAGCTATCCCATCAGCCACCTGTGTATCAAGCTGTTATATGCCTTGATGATGTCCTGTGTTTTTAAAAGTAACTCCGAGTAAGATACATAAAACTGTGTCAAATTTAACTAAAAAGACCTTCATTATGTGAAAACATATGAATGCCTATCTTCTACACAAGTAGTGTCCAGACACTCTGGCATAATTCTTCGAATCCCCTACGTAATGGGTTGCAGTTAAACTGACTGTCTCCTAATGAGTAGCTTCTTCTACTTAGTACCCGCCCCTCTCAGCACAGCGACCAATGATACCGCATTCTCTACCCAGAAGTGAAGCTTTAGTTACTGACTGGTATTTCAGCTTGTTGAGGTTACTGTCTATGATTTGCATGTCCTAATTATGGTTTGTTCTTCTTCTTCTCTCAGCGTATTCCTTTTATTATACCCCCACAGTACCTCTCTGTAGTTTATGGTGCAGTTTCCTAATGCGTTTTACTGACAGGCTTTACCAGTCCTATTACCACTTGATTCTGCAAACTTTCTATTACACATTGTTTCATTAACTGCTTCAATAATTAAAATATATGTTTGACATCTAAAATATGAAGTATGTGTGAGAGGAAATGATACTGTTAAAAATGTCTTGGGCTTTTGATAAGAAGACAGAGATCCTGAAACAAACAGTCAGAAGTCTGCATACAATCCTGCTTAGGGTTTTGCTGTTATTATTATTAATTAATGTGCACAGGATGTTTAAGCAGAAGTAGCTACATAACTTGTGTTTTTTTTAACAACACTGACAACACACAATAGGAGGACTCATGATTACATTCATTTTCATGTCAACATATCGCTTAATGCTACAAAAGCAGAAATAAAAGTAAACATAGCTGTTTTTCACTTGCTTTCATTGGAGTTACTGTGACTCAATGAAACATAACTCACTGAGCTGTTGTCTGCCAATCCCACTATGTTAACAGACATTTTCCTTAGAAGGACACAGTAATGGTTCTCTCAAAGATGCTTTCTGTTCCCGGCACAACTATAAATGGTAGAAATCTAAGGAAAATGTGGCTAAATTTTACTTTTGTATAGTATTAACAAGACCACACATGTACATAAATACACACATACACACACACACACACACACACACACACACACACACACACACACACACACACACACATACACACACACACACCAGTCACATCATCCTATAGCCATCAGAGATGACAAATATCAAATAAGTCATTTAACACCAGCATATGCATCCACATCCCTTAATGAAGTTTTCACATATGCATCCACATCCCTTAATGAAGCTTTCTATATAAGAATGACATTCATTTTGGCTCACCCACTAACATCACTTTCACTGTCAGTGATATGATCTGTAGCCATTGTCTTGCTGAGACAGACTAGTAGAGGACAATGTAAATATAGTAATGCACCTGTTACTTAACAATAACACTGGCTACATAATGCAGCCCAGTAGGTGCAAAGAAATGCTAATGGAATAATTAAAATAATGTTGGCTCTGTGGAACACATGTAGCACACTATAAACAATTTAACATAACCGTTATTTGAAAAGCAAGTCACACAAATTGCTCTTTTGTCTTTTTAATACTTAGGGGATGATAAGTGCACACAACGTAGGGTATGAAGGGTACTGGCTACAATCAGAAAACTTTCAGGTTCCTTAGGCTCAATTCACTGGGACTTAACACCAAACCACATCAGGTTTCCATAGCTTCTATAAAATGCTATACTGAAAAAGGAAATTATTTTAAACTTAGGGTGAAAACAAAAGTTTTACCTTTATTAGGAATATGAAAAACTGTAATAAGATGAGAAAATGTAACCACTCTTTCAGAAAGGAAAGACAGAAGTGAACTAGGCTATGCAGAAGTTGTAATGAATTAAGAAAATAGAAGCATCTATTTAAAAGATAAGGAAGTTATATTGTACTTGCCTTTTAAGTAAATGTGTAACATTTAAAAGAAGTGTATAAAGCAATATATAAGAAAAATTGTACATGTCCTGTTGTGAAACTTGCTGCCATTTGAAAGTGAAACTAATTCTGATCTGTACATATCTGCAATGTTTAAGTCCTAATGCTCATTGAGGGTGCTACTCTAGTTCAAAGGATTTTAGTTATGTGGAACTCCTCTCTGAAGTTTGCAATTGTGGAAATAAAAACATAATCTTTTAAAATTCAATTCATTTACACTTATTAGTATCTTCTATTTCATCAGTTACTAAATATCATGTTTACCCCACCAACTGTTGCCAAACTGAAAGCAATAGGGGTCATTGAAAGAATACAAGAACTATCTAATGCTGACTCTCAACGATTTGATTCTTCCTGTAAATGATTCCATATCTGGGAGGTGCAAGTTTCTACTAATGTTGGAGGCCAGCTTCTTTTCAGAGACTGTAGTCTATACCCAGTAAGTTGTCAATACTGACACCTACCTCAAGAAACTGATTACTATGACTTAGACAAAGGAATAAGTCTTCTTACACTGAGATACTTAAAAAGTCTTTGCCTAAACCACAAAGGCCTCCTAGAAAGTTTGGTAAACAGGACAGTCAACATCACACTGACAACCTGAACAAACACTACAGAAACACAACTACAAAAAGGGGTCATTCAACTGTCAGGATGAAGGTCTTAAAGCAGCAAGGGCAAGACAGTATGTGTCTTAGCCATAGGTGACTTCACAGTTAGACATACAGATGAGACACAGTGTGACAGTTAGCAGAGGTGCCAGGATCTGCAGTATCATTAGTGCCCTAAAGTCTCTTCACCCTAAGTACACATATGACAGGGTCATTGCGCATGTGCGAGTGAATGAATTGAGACATACTTCCTTGTGTCACAGGAAGAGTGTCACGATGATTTTCTCAGAATATGCATCTGAAATTGGTGTGAAACTATTATTGAGCCATATCCTACCAGAAAAAAATAATACCACAAAACAAACAAAAGATATCTGACTTCAATTACTGGTTAGCTGTTGGTATCATTCTAAAAGTATCCAATATATATTAGCCTGGGAGTTCAAAATCAACAACTCTGGCTGCTTTGTTAGGGATGGCCTGAGCCTCTCTCCTCATGGCTTTAATATATTGGCCAGGACTTTTTCCTCCCCACAGTGTCTTTTTTAAACAAGGTCAGTCTCCTCAAATTACCTACATAGCCAATCAAACTACATAGAGATAACACTGCTCAATGATAGAAGCCTAAATAAGATGTTGCACTTTTTACAGACATTCATTACTGTTGAGGATATGTATTTCTGCATAGTTACTGAAACATTGCTTCCAAACTGAGATAGCACCCACACAGTGCAGGGTTTGAATAAGTACCACTCTTTTACACCCAGCAAAGAAAATGACAATGTTATTGGAGGGGGTATACTTCTATTCCTAAGAAGCCACCTCACCTCTAAACTCTTAAGCAAGACAATGACCTTGAACTTCTCCATATCGTTTTCACAGTAAACAGAGCTCCACACCATATCATGGCCAACTACCACACCCCCTCCACATCACCTGCAGTCCATGAGGCATATATGAACAAACTGACATTCCCCCCTTCCTATACAACCTAACACCATTCCCTTAGGAGACTTTAACTATCCCTGCATTAAAGGGAAAACCTCACCACCTCAAATAAATATGCACAAAGATTCCTGTACTTCATTAATCCTAGATCTCTAGATCAACTGTTTCAAGTCCCAACTAAGGTTCAAAAATATCGGACCCAATGTTCACCTGTATTGCCATTCCATGCTTATATCTGACCAGTGTTTGGTAACATTTGCTATGACAGTGAACCTGACTTACCACAAAACCCTTCTGTGATCAGAGACTACTCCAAGGCAAATCTAATCCAGCTAAATGATGACCTCATGAAATTTAAGAGCCCTATTCACCTTGATGACCACATCTTCTTCTGTTGCCACATTTGTGGATACTTTCTATGCCCACATCGAAGACAGCATCAAGGTATCTGCCCCCATAAGATATAAATAAACCACTATGGTGTAACTTTAGTATAAAGAAACTCTACAATAATAAGAAGAAACTCTTAGCCCAAAAAGGCAAACATAATACCCATCATCTAGAAATGAAATCAAAAAGATCAACAAAGAACTCAGAACCAAAACGAAACCCTCCAAACCTTAGTGTAAGCTGAGTTACCTTTGCTATGGACAGCCACAAAGTCTGCTTCAGCTGTGTCAAAAACCTTAAGAGGCAATGGCCAGCAATGCTCAGAGCTAATACATAACAACAACTGTGACATCCCTCCTCTGGGCCAGTGATCAAGGAGCCTCAATCCTCACCACTGACACCAGTATGGAACGCTCAACACCAGGTACAATTTCCCTTAAGACGACACAGGGAATGCACACTCTAGTCCTGGGGGCTGGGCTTTCCCTCCAGGCCCAAAATAAGACTCCCCACTGACTACTGTAGAGCTGGGTCCAAAGTGGAGTGTTCCAAGCAAAGTCCTCTACCACCCTCTCTTTGAAATTGGTGCTCTCAGTGTCCCTGTTCAAAGTAGCTGTCACACATACTCTCTTTGAGATTTGATTTTCACACACACACACACACACACACACACACACACACACACACACACACACACACACACACACACACACACACACACACACACACACACACCTGAGAAAGGCTGGCACAGCTTACCTGCTCTGTCAACTCCACCCAGACTTTAAGGTAGATACTCTGCCACCAGAA
>NC_056732.1:365626001-365703501 GCF_019279795.1 Protopterus annectens | reverse complement strand
AGGAATGGAAGGTAAAAAGCCTGCAAATTAAGCCCCCAGGACTGGAATGCTCTGAGAAGACCCCTTGATTAAAAGGATCAGATGAGACGCTTCTGAATAAAAGGTAGATTCACAGAAACAAGACTAGTTGGCACACATACACACAAAAAACAGAAAATGTGTATTCACAATCTCAGGTGACTACCAGTGGTGAAATGAATTGTGATTCAGTGACAGCTGGCACCTACTGACAGTATAGGAGGGATAACATAAAGTGACTGTTAGCTAGCTGCAATATCTTGGAAAAGAGGATGGGGTTAACAGCTGCTATTGTGAACGTTGCTGAAAGCCAGTGATGTTAAATGCTACTGGGAAGAAAGAGTAGTGACAAGAAGTCCAGTGCAGGACATACAAGTGTGCATGTCATAAACGTTTGGCACCATTCGTGTCACTAGCCACCACAGAGTGATCGCTTGTAGTATACATCCATCAATCCCCATTAACCCTTTACTCCCTGTTTCTAGAAATTAGTGGTTGCTAAGATTCAGACCCTTAAGAAGTCAGGAGACTTACCAAGAGATATGTCCCCCCGACCCTTACAAACTCATCTGTGTCCTTGGTTTTACAATTTATGAGAGCTACTGAATGTGCTTCTGTTTGCCACTCTTAGGACTCCCCAGCATGAGTATGATTGATATTAAGGCCTAGCTTAGGAGACCAGACATGCGACAACTACCAAAATGACTGATCACTGAAGCTGTCCCATCTACCACCATTCCCTTCAGAGTCACAGAGTCATGACTGCTTGCCACAAATGTCAGTCAGATAACATATCTGACAGATGAGTTAAGCTGAGAAGCCAACAAAAATTAAAAAAAAAAAAGAGCTACGTTGAAGTAATAAGGTAGAGCAGGGGCAAAATAATCAAGCCGAAACACTGTTTTTTTACTACTAATACTGGGAAAAATAGACAAGGCCTCTAACCTATTCAGCTCTTTCTGAGAAGCATTGTGCATCGAGTCAACAATGGGGAAAGGAAATACCCAGAAAAGAAGCCAGCATGTGAGTGAAGAGAAATCAGAATTAGCCCTGTTGTTGGGCAAAATAGAGTTATGACACAGGTACATATCTCTCAGCTTCTTTATTCAACAGTTCTGGATAAAAGCAAAAATAATGGAGTGAAAAAGGCCCAAAATCAGGGACAGCTCTTAAATATTTCTCTAATTAACTTAGATTAATAGAACAATAGTTATTGCATCAGCATGTACTTTCTGAACGATAGTAAGAATAAAGCTATAATGTCTGATTTTATTGAATGATCGTAATCCTCAATAGTTTACCAGAAAATCAAAAATTTTATGAAGGACAGGGTGACAATATGAGGCAAAATCAGGGATAGTCGAGAAGTATACGCAGGGGAACACAATATACTTTGAGCAGCATGCCAACATTATTAATATTCAAATATGGTAATACTGACTAATTAGCATATCCTTTCCCTAACTCTTTCAAAGGCACAGTCATAGTGCATTTTGCTGCATCCCTTCTGTTTGATGCCTATACCTCCTTGTGTTATGTCATCAGCTGGCTTCTTTAAATGTGTAACTTTACAGTCAATGACAAGCATATTACCTTTTGGACGGTATGAGAGAAATCAAAAGACTGTCTGTCTAGGATGCACTGCAGCAAAGTTTAATGACCACTTCCTTACGTGACATACATGTTTGTATATTTAGATGTTCTGAGTGAGTATCATGCTGTTTATAGGAATAGTGCAAAATAGCTTGGTGGAAGACAGAAAAATATGCCATAATGGTCAAACTGTAATGCAGTACACTAAAGATATAGCTAGCTGTTAATCATCATGAAAATATGCTATTTTCAGTAATATTACCAAAACCAGGTGACTTAAATTATCACATGGTATTAAATTAAACCTTACATAATGAAGACAAGTATCTGTGGTATTTGTACTGTAAGTTTTATAGCCTAGGATGTGTTACGTGTCTCTGTCGTTAATTATGTATGAGCATGTGCTTTTTACATGCAGGCAGCTATGCAGACGTTAATTATGTATGAGCATGTGCTTTTTACATGCAGGCAGCTATGCAGACGTTAATTATGTATGAGCATGTGCTTTTTACATGCAGGCAGCTATGCAGACATTAATTATGTATGAGCATGTGCTTTTTACATGCAGGCAGCTATGCAGAAGCAAAGTAACTGGGAGTTATGCCATCAAGGACAACACTATGGCACTTGTGAGGTAAAATGAAAGATGTTCACAATGTAGGTAACTGATTTACTTTATTATAATTTGCTGTCATTTTTTTAGGTTCAGGTTAGACTTTTATGATTAGTCAAAGAGTTTTAGGATTAGGCTTAGAGTTTTAAGATTAGGGTGACGGATGAAGCTTTAGGATTAAGGGTAAGGGACAGAGATTTAGGATTAGGGGTTAGGGATGGAGATTTATGATTAGGGTTAGGCATGGAGTTTTAGGATTAAGGTGGGGTTGTAGAATTAGGCATAGGGAAGCAGTTTAGTATTAGGCATGGAATTTTAATGTTAGTACACTGAAATGGCATTGATTACTTACAGCGAGCAGAAATAACTTCCAGGAACTTCCAGATATGCAAACGAGTTATGCCTGTATGGTATACATGACTGTTACCATAATGCACACAGGCATAATTGTTCACATTTCTGTGTATTTCTTAGAATGTGTACCCAGAAAGAATCACCTGCAGTCATATAAAAGTATGCCTGACTGAACAAAAGCATTGCTGATGCTACAGGTCCTGTGATGTAGAGTTTCTAGGATAAGAAATGACATGCCACTGTAGAGAATTGTTTTCATTATACTGTATTATTGTGCTTATTTATTTATTTACTTGCTTTTGTTTACTATAAATGTCTGAAGGGGCTACAGTGCACATGTTCAGAGAAGGTCCATGGAAAAAATCTTTAGGAAACTACACCATCATTTAAAGAATTCAAATTAATGTCAAAAAGCAGATGTGCAGAACACTGCAGACCATAAAACTGCATGCATATCTTATTACCAAATGAAAGTGCTTTACCTGGTTTAATGTATCATATGTAGCTTATAAATGTCTCCCTTTATTAGCAGTGGTGATAAGGGTTAATCTTTTCTACACTGTAATTGCATTCTGCCTTAGCCTGAGGATATAAATGAATGAGAGTCTCAGACCTGCTCACTTGTTAAGGAATGAAAAATGGAATCATGAATGAATTAATAAAATAAATAAATGATAAGCAAATGAAGGAATATATGAATATATGTGAGGATATGTGATGGAAGCATTAGCCTAAGATTTTCCACACTGGCAACTGACTCATTATGGGATAAATTTACTGTGACAAGTTAGAAGCATAATATATATGAAAACAACATTACAAATAAGGTGGCAAATGTTTAAGTGTCATGAAGTTAGACACTGCTAATGGATGCTGAACCTGTATTGTATGATGTATGCATTTGTTGGGAAACTCATTATGTATTTAAAGAAGGGGTTGAGTCCATCACTGTTAGTAACTTCCCTGACAGCTTAATTATTGCTATTAAGTTATGTGGAAAAAAACTCAAAACAGTTAAACTGAGAAAGCGTAGTAATACTAAAGACTAAGTCTCTAGTATTTAGTAAACAAGTGAGCCATGCCACAACGGTAAGATTCTTTTTTGCCCATGGTGATAAAAAGGAATAGGCACTGCTATACTGAACTCTTTTACTTTCAGAGTACCCAGATCATTGAGTCTGACTAGTACTCAGTCTCCTACATGATGTTCTATTACAAGATGACATTCCTCGGTTCCCTAATTAGTGGTTATTTACTCATGGCAAAATACAAGAGTCCACACAAGGTGGTTTGGAAATCAGTTTTCTTTTTAAAAAAAATAAAGATGCTGAAAAGATAATGCTGGCCAATGATAACAAAATCACTCCCTCTCACCTGTAAACAAACTGGCAAACTGAACAGTTTTAAGCAGGCCCTAAAGCAACACCTAAATAATTCCTGGCTATGCATCTGCTCTCACCCAGAATAACTGTTCTTTCCTCCCTACCTTTGCCTCACAAATATCTCCTCTTTTCTCACTGCCTAACACCTAATACCCCTCTGCACCAAGCTTAACTCCATCCTCTTTTTCCACCTTAATTTACCTTCTCTTATGTTTGTCATCCTCTTCCTTTCTTCCAACCTTCTTTCACTACTGTCTCACCCCACATCCCTTTTGCACCTAGCTTATATATCACCCCTCCTTTTCCACCCTAATTCACCTTCTCTTGTGTTATTTCACTCTTTTCCTTCCTCCAACTTTCTATCACTACTCTTTCATCCAAATCTCCCTTTTTCCTATGACCTTCAACTAGTTTCACATCTCTAACAGTCTAACTTACTCCCCTTTCCAATTCCTTTTACCCTCTTTAGTTTCACACAACTCTCTTCCTCTTCATCTTCTGTACAGTTTGACACAGCCCAACCTACTCCTGATTCATTTTAAATTCATCACACAACAGCTATGAACTCCTAACTACAGACTTCGGATCCGAAATATCTAATACTGAATATCTATACTGGCTTTACTCTTTATGCAATAAATAATACTATTATTATCTTAACATGTACCACCAGCTTTCACATCTTGTAATACTTATCTAACCATTTGTTACTTCCTTAAAGCATGTTGCTCTAATTTATGAATATACATGTGAATATATTTGCATTTTACTTGTTTCTAATTTAAGTATTTTTGGTAATTTTGCATGTGAAGCTTTTCTCCTTGAAGAGAGGTTTTACATAGTCCAATCATTCTCTCCGGTCAACAAAGACAATAAATAAATAAACAAACGATTTTTTCTGGCTAGCCAACTGTTGATGTAAACCTCGGCTCTAGATAACTGTCACTGTTGAAGTGACACCCTGACCCCTTGTGCAAAAATGGGAAAAAGGAGATGTGGATGGACGGATGGATTTTCTGGCTTAGAACAAGGTTGCACCCCCTCATTCTAAATGTTAACAGACTGCTCTATGTAAATCATTTCACTGACTCTTTTTACTGCTCCTAGTTATGAGTGTAGCATTTGTCAAAATGTTACTGATTTTGTGGTCCCTTTATACTTACCTGAGTACACTCAGTGTGGGGGGCATATACTAATTTGCTAGAAGTGTATATTTTCTTGTAGCATATCTGGTTTCAGATATAAGGACTCTTAATATTTTATATGTGAACTTAAGATGATTTGTAACTGGGCTACAACTTAAGGCTTTATAGAAAGAAAAAGTATGTCAAAAATCAAACGAGATTCTAAAGTGCTTAAAAGTTTGCACTTAGAGGACTTGGATTCCACAGAGATACAAATAAGTAAGTAATATGGCTTGTTGAAACCTTTGAGGAGTTCCAGATGTCATTGTTTGATGGTTATTAGGAGCTCGTTTGTATAGCACCAATATCAGAGACTAAAGAAAGTATTTTGCACAGAATTCTGAAACAAGGCTGTAAACAGAAAGGATGCAAGTAGAAGCAAGTTGTCAGCATAAACGGTGACAAGAGATGCTGGCAGACAGAAGATCACTGAAAAAGGCAAAGAAGAAAAAAGGGGATGACAGTCTACTTTTGGTGCACTCAAATTAATCCTGCATGGAAAAGAAAAAGTATCCTGTCTTTTAATTTGTGAGGCTGGTACAATAATACAGTACTTATCCCTACTGTCTCATAGCAGCTGGTTGTGTGGTTTATTTCATTGCTGGGGTCAGCTGGCTTTTGTATGGGTTTGCATGTACTCTCTTTGACCACATAGGTTTCTGTTGGAAGCTTCCATTATCACTTTCCTTTCCACATGCGAAAGACATGCATGTAGGTGACTAGTTCCTAGAGAGAGTTTGCCAGTAGACAGAGAGAGAGAGAGAGAGTGTGTGTGCATGTGTGTGTGTGTGTGTGTGTGTGTGTGTGTGTGTGTGTGTGTGTGTGTGTGTGTGTGTGTGTGTGTGTGTGTGTGTGTGTGTGTGTGTGTGTGTGTGTGTGTGTGTGTGTGTGTGTGTGTGTGTGTGTGTGTGTATGCGTGTGTGTGTGTGTGTGTGTGTGTGTGTGTGTGTGTGTGTGTGTGTGTGTGTGTGTGTGTGTGTGTGTGTGTGTCTGTGTTTGTGGCAATGCATCCTGTGCTGGACAGGCATGGTGCGCCACTGTGCCTTCAGCATCACTGGGAGGATCGCCACCATTATCATCATTGCCACATTAAAACATGTGGCTCAAACCTATGCAACTATATACTGCCATACTATTTATTCTGCTGAAAGACAGTATCCAGCAGTTGATCGACATCCTCAGACTTGATCTCTGTATCACAGATGTACTCATTGTCGATATCTAGTGCAAAATTCAGAGCTAAGTACCAATAGCTCTTCTACACTTGTACACAACCACATGTCTCCATAGAAATAGTATGCTGAAGAAAACACAAAAAAACTGAAATCTGCAGTCACAGATTGCAGCTTTACAGTAGAATGTCTTCATAAATCAAAATATATAAAATAATTAGTTTACATACAATGCAGAAATGCAGCTCTGCTGAAAGGAACACACAGCAATCTACTAAACGCATGTAAAAGAACTTTTACAAGCATGTGTTAACAGTTGCAGATGATCAAATTCACACCTCAGTTAGAAAACATGGCTAGGAGCTACAGTTGCAAACTCAAGCAAAACTGAATTGCATTAACAGCTGTTTCAAACGTAATATTCAAATATATCTCAAAGAGGCTTTTCATGAAATGGCCAGAATAGAAGGAAAGGAAGGCATATTTTTCCACTCTCTCTAGACATACGCCAAAAACCACAATGCCACAATACTCTCAATGTGAATGAATACAGAGACAAGACAAAAGAAAATCTCTTCCTATCTTAATACAATTTTACTGGTGCGGATGTAGACTAACAAATGACAACCCACATAAGGTTACAAAAAAAACCACGAACCACCTAGTATGATATATAGACACTTCTATAGGAGATTATATCAAAATATGGCAAAATTTATATGTTTTCAAATTATGGATGGTGTTTTCCTTTAATCAATGTTTTTGTGTCTGAAAACATGCAAATATTTCTTGAAAGTACTTATCTAGTTATAAAAAGAAACATAATTGTAAGATATGCCTGTCATTTTTACATTATCCATCAGCTATTTTATTTTTAAAGAAGTTTTTTTGGTTACATAATGAATTAAATGATAAGTAGGAACACAGTGATTTTAACAATGTAATATAAGTTGCATGTTCCAGTCTCTTGGTGCAGTTGACAGATGGCTGCCCTGTCAGACATTTCTCTTTAGCATTCAACATTATTGATGATTTTTTGATAATTAGACATTATAAAAAGCTCTCTTCTGCATTTTGTATGTATAGTTTTACAAAGTAAATATACTAATAAGACTACACAAGCTGTATAACAATTTTGGGCTGTTTCACTTGCTCTGCTGTATGTTACGTTTACTTGCTCAGCTCCCTACAGAGTATGACTATATATTTCAAGTTATCTAAACAGCCTAGAAATCACAAGCTTTACCAAACACAGGGTTGAAAAGTTTTTCATTTTATTTTTGTCTGCCTAATTTTAAAAAGCATACCAGAATAACTAAAACTCGAACTACAACTCTGTTTGAACTTCTTGTAATTACAGCTGCTTTTCTTTTTTTTTTTCTCAAAATTTTTTTTATTTTTTAAATACATTTGAATTCCATAGTATTTATACATAACATCTTAAATAATAATGTACACTATTTACATTAGCCTGACACTATAACAGATCTTAATGTATATAGTTACTTTATAAGTATGTCCAATCCATTATCAGAGTGTCTGATCAATTATTGTATAGTGTCAATCCATGATAAGACTTTTCCCTAAGGGTTGTTGATAAATGGCTTTGGATAAATTCTTAGTTCTTTAATTTTAATTTCCAGTAATGCTGTGGTCTTCAGTAGACTGTAGAAGTCTTCCAAAGTTGGGAATGTGTTTGTATTCCATCTTCTTGTTATACACTTCTTTGAAATTACAAGTATAGTCTATACTAGATACGTTTGACCTATTCAAATGAGGACATTCATTCACATTTAATAATACAAGAGCTTTAGTTAAATAAAATGATTCATTAAATAAAGCTTGTAGAAACTTATTAATACCATTCCAAAATGGCTTAATTTTAACACAATCAAAGAAAATGTGGTTCCAGTCTGCATTGTGTACCTGCTCACATCTCCAACATATTCCTTTTATGGAACTAATTTTACTGATTCTGCCTGGGGTTAAGAATGCTCTGTGCAAGCATTTCAATCTAAAACTTTCCAGTATTGTGTAAAGAATGTACATTTTATCGATAATAAATAATATCTTCAGTTAACTGTATTGAGTGTCCTTTTGTTATATATTTCCAATATGAGGTTTTGGGTGTTGTTTTATAGTTTGTCAATATATTGTAAAATTTTGAAATACTGTTTCCCATGTCAAAGTCATTATATATGATTTCATATATGTATTTTGTAAATTTAGGTACTTCTTTAAATGAAGAATTGTTAATTGTTCTACTTAAGTCTTGCGAATATAACAGAATACTATGTAAAGTTAACCAGTCTTGTTGTGGAATTTTGTATGTTGTTTTTATTAATTGCATATCTAAAACTTTTAGTTCTTTGATATAGTGGAGCCAACAAACAAATCCTTTCTGTTCCCATGAATTAATAATATTTCTATATATTTTATGTGGAAAGTTCTTTGTGACTACAACTGGTGTTAAAACATCAAACCAGATTTTTAAATCTATATTTGCATTAATAATTTTCCTAAATGAGTCAATATAATAATTAATCATATGCGTTTTAGTGTGTTTAGTTATGTCATATTGCATACTAATACATATGTGCCATGGCAAATTGTTTTTATCTGTTATTTGAAATTTTTGTAAATCAAATTTATTTATTGATATTACAGTTATTAATTGTTTCTAATTTGTGGAGTAATTTGGACCTATACAGTCTGAGATTGTTTTAGATATTGATGCTTTTATATACGTTTCTATATCAGGAAAGTTTAATCCTCCCTGTTTCCATGGCCTGATATGATGTATTAAAGCTATTCTTTTTCTTTTGGGAAACCATAACAATTTTATTAGGCATGAATTTATTTCTTTAAGTATATTCCTTTCCGGTAACACTTATATTGCCAAGGCTATATACAGGATCTTGGGCAGTAAAACCATTTTTAGTAACTGTAGTATATTTTCAAAAGTTAATATTATTTTGCTCCATTTTTCCACACAGAGTTTAATTGTATTGATGATATTGATGATATTACTGTAGTATTTTGAGACTAATTCATTATTATCCTTGCATAACTCAATTCCTTGATATTTTAAGGTAGATCCTTGTTTCCCTATGATGTGATCCCCCTTAGTCTACAATTCTTTTTTTATTTAAAAATAAAAAAATTGATTTTGATTTATTGAAAGGGAGACTTGAAGTCATGTGAAATTTGTCAATTAATATATTTAAATCTTCTAATGTCTCTTTTTTATTAGATAATGTTAGTAATATGGTTCCAGCAAATAGCATTATTTTAGAATTGTATTGTTCATAAACATCTATTCCTTTGATTTTATATTGTTACAAATTGAATCTGCCAATATTTCAATAGCCAGAGCAAATAGATTCGGTGACATGGGGCATCCTTGTTTAGTGCCTTTTGTTATATGTATAGATTCAGAGGTAAAAGGACCTAACTTGACATATGCTAAATTATTTGTATATATGTTTTTTAGGAGATGAACAAAGGATGCACCATATATGTAAACTTTTAATGAGTCCCATATCATTATTTTATTTATCTATGTGGTATAATTAATATCTAAGAAGAACTGTAATTCAGATAATAACCAGGGTTTAAACTCTTTAATTTTAGTTATATATGCTGGAATTCTGGAGTTAAAGATTAATGGTTTGTACCCATTTTGAAGTTTTAGTATCAATGAATTGTGGTCTGAAAAGGGGAAGGGAGTGATTGAGAAATTAATGATTTTAGACTGTAAGTCATAGGCAGCAAGTATTTTATCTATTCTAGTTTGGGTACCAAATGTCTGTAATCTTGATGGGAAAGCAACAAAGATTTATCTTCTTTAAATCTGAAAGTATCTACAAGAGGAAATTATTCTACTCACTTGTTTAAAGCTTTTGATATAGCAGATGTATACAGCGGTCTTTTATTTGTAGTTTTAGAAATATGAAATATACAGTTAAAATCTCCTGCTAATTTTAAGTTGCCTTTATAATTATTGGAAATGAAATCCAAGTTTTTTTTTAACAGTTCCTGTTCCAATGCCTGAGAGCCAGTATAGATTGGCTAAGGTCCATATTCTGTTATTATATTTAACTATTACTAATGCCATAAAGCCTTCTTTATCTTCATACTTTTAAATGATTTCTGGGTTAATCATATTTGTTTTCCATAAAATTGTTACCCCTTTTGTCTTTGTCTTATAAGTGGATTGCGCCAATATCATATATTCCTTAGGATTCCATTTGTACTTGTCATTTGTTTTGAAATGAGTTTATTGAAGGAAGACAATTTGTGCTTTGTTCAGTTTTAAATATTTCAGTAGATTTGATCTCTTGCTAGGATTGTTTAAGCCATTGGTATTTAAAGATAATAAAGTGAAATCCATCTTAGGTTATTTAGACTATGTATTTTTTGTTTTATTGTGACTAGTAAACATTTTCCTCTGATAACTATAAAGTATATGTTTGAGCTTTTAAAGGAAATTATCAGTTTTATACTTTGAGTGTTTACCAATAAAGTAATGTTTTGGTCAGGCATACTAAAAATTTTTTGTGAAATAAATTTAAATTAATAAATGTTAAAAAAACCAAGATCCACACTAGCCATGGAATGAAAATCATTCCTAAACTGATGGATAAACCGATGCCCATAAGATTATCACTCATACCTTGACAATCCAGAACATTTGAGCTTCATAAATTGAATTATCATATGGAGCATATTTGTAATAGGAATAAGCAATATTTATATTATTTTGAACAGATAAAGTACTATTGTAGATTAGACAGAATTCTAATACAGTATGAATGTCTGTTTATTGTATAAGCAATTAATATTTACATGAAACATAGAAGACAAGCAATTCAGTAATAGTAAAGTAGGATGTATCATATATAAAACCTCAGTAAAAGATTATAAAACATAGTTATTTAACATATTCACGCTTATTGATGAAGTCTCTCAAAACTTACCTTAATATTAATAGATAGTAATAATATTTATACCTAATGTTTATAATACAATGTATTGTACTGGATATATCAGAAGTTATAGCTCATTGTTTGCCAGCATTTAAGTAATCACTTTGTTTGTTGCTAACTTACTTAAAGCATCAAGTTTGTTTTATGTGAACATTGATGAAAGTTAGTGCATTTTAATTATCAGTGCATCTCTCTTCCCCCATGTCCTATACATAAGGATTTTCATATCTGTCATTTCTTATTATAAAATAAGTAACATGGTTAAAAACAACAAATTCACTTATTGTGATTGATGATTACAAGTTCCCTTTCCATATTCATAAATTGCCATTTTATGGCATATACTGAAAGTTTTTATATTTAAATGGCAACATTCTATTTTGTATAATTAGCAAAGGTTAAACTGAATGATTATTATCAATTTAATACTATTTGTTCAGGATATGATTGTTACATTCTGTGACATTTCAAGTTCAGGCTTCTATTGTTTCTCTTGAACAACTTTGTCAGTTTGATGTCATGTGTAAAACATTAGTTACCTTGGTAACCACTTAAGTATTATATATGGTCAAGATGGGTTACAAAAACTACACATCAAGTTAAAGCAATAACATGACTTGTTATGCATATTTACTTATATAAGAAAAACATCATGCTTCCCCTTGATGTTCAATATAGTGTATGTCATTTATGACAAGTTAAGACAGTAGTGTTATTATACACAAACCCATGTTATTAAATCCTGTCTTTAATATCTAAATTCAGTAGACTGCTTCATCTTACATGATGATTATATATTTTATGTCTAGATTTACTAAAATCATACATTACATGACTATTGTGCTTTTTTTTTTTTTTTTTTTTTTGGCTGTTGCTTAGTTATTTGAGAGACCACAAGCTGTAATGCTTATTCTTATTATTAGCTCCTTCCAAACATGTTTATATTGTCCATAGATGTTAAATTATGAGACCCTTCTAGTTTCTTATTTGTTATAAGTATATTTCCATCCTTATATACACATATATCAGTACTTTAAGCATGGGCAACAATGCCTATCCAGTTTTGCCAGAATACCATTCACTAGTTCATGTGGTGTCTTTCCAGGCTGTTCTTAAAATATCCAAACCAATATTTGTCCTGTTCCATTTTACCAGCCTGTTCCATGCAGTGGCCACTCTGCCAGTGAACCACTCAACACACCTTCCATTCCCACAGAAGGAAATCTGATGACTTTCTAGCACTTCTCGGCAACCCCAAACACCCCTAGAATCAGCTATCCCCATATGCCCAACACATCCGAGCAAGCTTACCTCCCAGACCACTGCAAAGGGTACTGTACAAGACCAAGTGCTCTTAGTCTTTCACAATAACTCAGACTTCCACTCTTATGTAAGTTCTTAATGTGTTTGCACCAAATACATTTAAAATACAAAATTGCACTTATTATTTATTTATATTTTTTTTATCAAGAATCAACATAATGACCTAAACGAAGTGTTGGGAGACCATTAATATGTGTACATGTGGTTTAAAACAGACCTTTTATTATATATTTTTTTAAAACAAAAACTTCATTGCCGAGAATCATCTCAGAGGCTCCTTAGAGCCATTAAGCATTATCCTCACTCTGTCTCCATTACCATAGCAACCTGGGAGCTTCTCTTTCTGTTATTGTGTCCGTGTACTGCATACTAGAGGCTCACGATGCACATGCAGCAAAGCTTCATTTTATTGAAAGTTCAAGCCTAAGTTCCCACCCTTTCAGCAAGGCAACAGCCAGGAAAAGAATGGAGAGCAAACAGATCAAAAAAAAAAAAAAAACCTCCCAACAAGCCGCCACAACAAGAGATAATACATTCTTCCCACCTTCCTACCTCTCACTCAGCAGATATATAAACAAACTATTCTCTGCCAAAATATCCTAAATCACAGTTTTATCAACCCCTTCCCCGGAATCCAAGCTAAAACACCAAATGTCTCTTCCTAATATACAAGCATCAGTAAATCTTGATCACAAGCTGCAACCCACAGCTTCCCGGAGATGTAAACAGCAACATACAACAGCTGCCAGACACAGCTGCATCCACATACACCATGTCAGGCTTAATCAAACAGCACTCAAAGCTATGATACCTGCCATAATTGGTATTAACTATGTTTAGACAGAATAATAATGACATTTGTACTAGCTGCCAGACATGGCTGCATCCACGCACACCATATCAGGATTGATCAAACAGCACTCAAAGCTATGATACTTCCCATAATTGATATTAACTATGTTTAGACAGAATAATAATGACATTTTACTAGCTGCCAGCAGCTGCATCCATGCACAGCATATTAGGATTGATCAAACAGCACTTGTAGCTGTGATACCTGCCATAATTGATATTAACTATATTTAAGAGATTGCTACTATTATTTAACCAGGATATACATGACATTTCTAAATCATACTTTAACTGAAGAAGGCATTAGTCACCATGACAGCATTTTTTTTTCAAAACACTCTACTGTGACTGCTATTATATATGATGTTAATTTGTTACATTTGAGTCTGAACTCGAATGGTACCTTGTTAAATTAGTTAATTAATTACTTAAATTATTATAAGTAAAATCAATGAAAATGAACAAGATAAGTATTCATTGAGTTCAAGTAGGGGAATAGAAACTACTATGTTTGTATTATATGTTGCTTTGTTTGGCTTATATATAATGTAAATATTAACCCATCTTGACCTACCTTTGTTTGTGACCTGGGACCTCTCTTGTTCGGTATATATTTCTCGGAGGTACAGGCCAACATGGAAGGACTGCGGCTGACCAAGTTCGCAGATGACTGCAAACTGGGTGCCATAATAGACTCTCCAGCCGATATAAGCATCCTCCAAAAGGGCCTCATAGAAAGAGACAACTGGTGTCAGAGCCATGGCCTCAAGCTAAATGCCAAAAAGTGTATAGTCATCCCCTTTGGCAAAAACAAAGTGCCCACAAATTACCACATAGGTGGTAATCCATTAAGTACAGAAGAAGTAATTAGGGACCTGGGGACCCAAGTTGATAGCAATCTCTCATTTGACAACCACGTGGCCAAAGTGGTTAGAAAAACATTTTATATAGCCCACCTAAACATGAAGGGATTCACATCGAGATCAGAGGAGGTCATCATGCCTCTTTACTCATCCCTCATCAGGCCCATAATTGAGTACAATGCCCCTTTTGGGATGTACCTTATCAGACACCTGCAGCAACTGGAAAGACCCCAAAAGTACCTCACCAAGAGGATCAAGGGGCTCAAACAGATGCCGTATGCTGCCCGGTTAAAGAAACTCCAGCTCTACTCAGTGGCATACCGCATGTTCAGAGGCGATCTGTGCCTGACGTATAAAGCCATGTCCAACCCGGAATTAATGGACATGCTGCACCTCAGAAAATCCAAATCCCATCGAGCTATGCGCTCGAGGGACTTGAACCTCAGCACTGAAATAAATAGGACATGCTGGAGGGACAGATTCACAACCCAGAGGCTCCCTTCACTCTGGAATAAAATCCCTTTCCAGGCTAGGCAGAGTCCCTCATTGACTCTCTTCAAGAGGAATCTTGATGAGTGGATGGGAGATCATAGGTTTACCCTGGGTATCACTTCTGTGTCACTGTTAGACAGAGGCACAATATACTAACCTCGAAAAAGGGCATAGAAAAATTAATTTAAAATGGGTGGTGAAAGCCATACACACTCTGGCTAGGCTTATAAATGCCCTAGGGCAGATAGCCTAGTATGAACCTATGAACCTATGAACCTATGAACCTATGAACCTATGAAGAATTTATGGACTCTTTGAACATTCTGAATAAATCATTACTGTTTCTCAGTTGTTTAAGACACCCTCCTTTTTAAAATAAAAATAGATTAAAGGTTTTCATCTCATTGGCAAAAAGTATTTTTATCTTGGCTGGAAAGTAGAGCTGTGGTTTAATATTGTTTTCTTTCAACAGTTTTATTATTGGCCAGATTTTTTCCATTGTTCTAGTATTCTGGAAGAGTAATCATTGTCAAACCTTACCAGGCTTCGACTGTATTTTAAGGGTGATTTTCTCCAAGCAAATTTTAATATTAGTTCCTTGGCCAGAAATGAAAGAAATTTTATAACTATGGATCTAGGTGGAGTATTTGTTGAGTTAGAAGCAGGTTTCATCAGTGCTCTATGTGCCCTTTCAATTCCAAATGAAAGTCCCTCTTTCAAGTCTAAAAATTCAGAATGAAATAATGTCTTCTCCTTCAGTGTTTTCAGGCAGACCAAAGATCCTTATGTTGTTTCTCCTTTCCCTGTTTTCTAAGTCATCTATTTTGTTAAGCAGCCATGTATTCTGTTAGATATTATGAATTTAAGGCTGAAATTAATTGTTGTAAATATGCTGAAAGAAAAAGCTTGCTTAAACGCAGAAACAGAGTTTAGCATATCATCTGTACTATATGAGAAGTAAAGTTGGAACAGTATTTTAAGCTGCAACGTTTGTCCAGTTTGGTTTATTATAAAAAGTTATTGGTTACTGCTCTCTAAAGTTGATGCTGCAAAGTATATTCTCTCATCAGTGTATATTCTGCAAGTTTCTGTATGCAACAGACTGTGAATGCAAGTATAACTAGACTTTGAATTTTAGCAGAATCCAGCCAGCAAATCCCACAGCAAGAGCAAGCAGTAAGAAGCAGTAAGCAGGCAGATCCAAATATTTTTTCAATGGCGAGCCAGCTGAGTGTCTAGCACCATATATTTTTTCAATGGCAAGCTAGCCTGCATTTGAACCTAAAATCTGCATTTGAACCTAAAAATCTGCATCTGAACCTATAATCTGCATTCAAACACAGGGGGAGTGATGGTAAGCCCTGCAGAGGGTTACTTCAGTTAAATTGCAGTAAACTAACATTTGTACGTATGTGTCAATTCTGAACAGAAGTATTCCAGTTTATGCAGCTTGCAGTAGTAAAGTTTTTTAGACGTCTACATCCGGAGTGAGACAGAAGTTCCAGTCGCAGTGCCATAATTTCACTAAAGAAAAGGGGGATATCCACTAGCCCAACAGTCCACTGCCTGTTGTGCTTTCCCAGCTTCTCAAGTGACTCTGAAAAATTTCTAGCCATCAGCAACAATAGCCTGATCACCTGTTTTCTTGCTAACTGGTAAGACTTTTTACTGTGTCACATATTTAGTGTGGATGATGTTAAACAGTTTGTATATTCTTACATAGTTTGTATATTTCTTAGACAGTTTGTATATTCATAGACAGTTTGTATATTAGACAGTATGGATATTATTTATAATTCATGCAGGAGTAAACCAAACTTTAGTAAATTGCAATGTTGGTATACACAACATATTAGTAAATGTAAAACCTTAGTAGGGCAGGTTGATAGTAAGGCATTATGCAAATGTATTACAATATTTGACTGGTATCTCAAAGAAAACCATGTGAAATATGACAAATGTTTATTGTGTGAGTCAAAAAAAACTGCATTTTGTGTATTATGTCATAAAACAATAGACTGTGAAGACAGATCTGTTCATGATAAAGAATTAACTAAGGCTAAAGTGTTTCTATTATATTCAGATGTTAAACAGTTATGTCCTGTCACCACATGTGAGTCAAATCAGTTACTGATAGAACCCTTAGTACATTTTGTTACAAAAAAATGTAGTAAACTTCTAAAAAAAGAGACACAAAGAGTTCAGGAAGTTTAGACAAGTTATACAAACATTTTTTCAAAAGTGCATAGGAGTTTCAGATTCAGCAGAACAGGTTCCTGAGACATATCAGGCAGACCATGAGGAGACTCTTAAACAGTTACAAGATGAAGAAAATAGATTAGCTGAACTGACAGAGACTGACTTCCTTCATACATTGGGAAAGAGTAGGAAACTACAGCTGATCTGTACAAAAGAGATATATTTTAAAATATGTTTGTGTTTTGAAAATGGTTAAGCTTACATGGTAGGATGGTGAAATACAAATCATTCTCAAATGTTTAAAACTTCCATTCAATTAAAGCAATATATTTATCAGCACTACAGTAAAGTAGAGCATATGACTGACATTCTCATAGCATAGTCAAAAGGTAAACAAAACAGTTCTTGTATATAAAAATTAAATAAAAATAGTTAATAAGAATAATGATTTAAAGTTACAAGACAGACATGCATGTATGTTATTTTCATCTAGACTACATTTGTTTACAATGCACAAAAGCAAAAGGCAGACAACAGCAAATATAAATAATGTAAGTATAAACATACGTTAATTAAGCTAATATCTATTTTGTTTTTTACAATTTTTTTATAATTATATTGTAACACCAAACAGTTAAAGTTCTGAATTTTAAAAAGAAATAAAATCACGGATGGTATTAGTCAAACAGTCTTTGTAAAATGAATGTCAGAACAGTTAAATAAATAAATAAAAATACTGAAATCAAAAGTTAAAAAATATATATGATTAAAGGAAAAATGCTAAAAAGGGTTAACTGAAATGTGAGCTCAGACCTTCCTAAACTGGATGAATAGTTACAGGAAATGTTGAAAAGATAAGATAAGAAACAAGACTGCTAGACAAGTGGCTTGAGTTTTTCTAAAAACTTATTATTAAAACATAATCGTTAAAATGTTCACATGCAACACTATTTGGTAATTATAATAAAACATCACAATTGTGCATATATGTCACTGATAAAAAAGAAAAACCTTAGTTACATCAAGTATAGCCAACAGATGGGTTATAGTATACATACAGTTTAAATAAAGTAGACAGGAGGGTACAAATAACTACTATTAGAAGTAGACAGCAAAGGCAACAGAAAAGATGATCAAATCAGACAAAGGTGTATAGTTTGGTAACCTAATAAAGCAAATGTATAACCAAAGTGTTGGGCTGACATACATTATAAAACAAATAAACAATACTGCAGTACTACAGGGGGAGGGGTACTTTCTCAGTTTTACACTGACTGTATAAGCAGTATTGCACAAGAGTCAAAAATAAAGCTACAGAAAAAATAAACAACAAGAGTCTGAAATAAAGTTACAGAAAAAATAAACAAGGGTCTGAAATAACGCTACAGAAAAAAATAAACAACAAGGGTCAGAAATAAAGCTACAAGAAAAGAAATAATATATCGTTCCTTCTTGAAAATATTCTTTTAGGGGGAGGAAAAAACGGGTATTAGTGCATTAGAAATATTGGTAAACAGATTGAACCTGACAGAATAAGATATTTTAGTATTAAATTGTATTTACAACCTGTTAAACTGTAAAGTTATACAAGAGATGGTTTAAAAAACAAGAGATGGCTTAAAATTGATTAAAGATATACAAGAGAAAGTAAAGATATGTATAAATTGAGCAAGAATGGTCACTATTTTTTAATATGTTTTTGACAAAACAATGTTGGTATAAAAAAGAAAATAACAGGACATATGGATTTGGTATCAATTCCACTAGATATTTCTAAGGAGACATAAACATTTTCCAAGATTTTGCTTAATATTAATGCTATTAAATTTGTAAGATTAGACTAAATTTACTTTATAGTCTGTGTATGTACAAATACAGAAGAATTCAGTACAAATTAAATTAATGTCTAGCAATGAATATGTGTGAAAAAACATGTTTTAAAAAAATTGGGTTCAGGATAGCTGCTAGATTGAAATGCATGAATAGCAAACAGTCTGTGTAAATGCATACTGTACAGAATACATTGTAATAAGTTTAAAAGTAATTTGTCAAGTTGTAATATCACTGGTTTTACCCCAGAAAAATAATTGCTTTCAAATATTTATTATATAAGCCCAGTTCAGTACTTTACCAAGATGTTAACGGGCAGTTCAAAGACATGACCACAATGTTATAAATGCTTGCAGTAGCACATGGCTCTTGTCTCTTATAGTTAATTCAACGAGTTGCAAAGAGTTAATGAAACAGTTCTAAGTCATAAATTAAATTCTGTAATTGCAAAAGAATAAATTAATCAAGTTAAACTAAAGCAGACACAGCTCATAACTGATAAAATATTTTCACAGAATGGTCTGCAAAAGAAAAAGTTGTTAAATACATTCAGTTTGTTAGTAATACTTTAATATCACTGTATTAACTATGTAAAATTGCATTTTGATTTGTTGTATCAAAAGACTATATAATGTGATAAAAAATACATATCAGTATAAAATGTTTTGAGTATGTTTAAAAACAGAGGGAATTGTTAGATATTATGAATTTAAGGCTGAAATTAATTGTTGTAAATATGCTGAAAGAAAAAGCTTGCTTAAACGCAGAAACAGAGTTTAGTAATATGTGATCAGCAACCATACTAAATGACTGTGGCTTAAAAAAATAAGGAACTTGCTTATAAGTGTATTGCACACACATCAAGAAAGCTGACCTTCTTACAGACATGACAAGAATGTAATCTGCTTTCACTGGACAACAGGACATGCTTTTCTAAGAAAGTTTAAAAATGTGCTTTTCTAATCCACAAGGCATTTCCTTGAAGACAGTTTACTTATCAGCATTTGCACAAGAACAGATGTGTTAGCATTTGTGTAATCAAGGCAGTATCTTTCCAAAACCAAGAGGGTGTGTGTTTAACTAAAATATGTATAAAAAGTCTGTATTAAATCTAGTTATGTTAGAGGTATGGTAAGGACACAAGTCCTGAGGTAAATGGTATATCTCTCATATCATCTGTACTATATGAGAAGTAAAGTTGGAACAGTATTTTAAGCTGCAACATTTGTCCAGTTTGGTTTATTATAAGAAGTTATTGGTTACTGCTCTCTAAAGTTGATGCTGCAAAGTATATTCTCTCATCAGTGTATATTCTGCAAGTTTCTGTATGCGACAGACTGTGAATGCAAATATAACTAGACTTTGAATTTTAGCAGAATCCAGCCAGCAAATCCCACAGCAAGAGCAAGCAGTAAGAAGCAGTAAGCAGAGAGCACCATATATTTTTTCATATTCTGTTTAAACAGGAATTCTTTTTGGAATTCTTCCTCTTTGAGTCTCCCTTCAATGTCATTTAGAGAAGTCTCTATATTTGTTATTTTTGTATGGTGTTGCTGTAATAGTTCCTTAAGAGTATCAGTCTGCTTTTGAGAATTTAATTTGAGGTTTTCTAGTTGTTTTTTAAGCCATCCATCTTCAAAGACAGTTCCTGTAAGGTAGATGTCATCAATTGCAGTTTTTTTTTTTCAAAGCAGCATCTGGATGAGGATTCCTTGAGTTGTTCATATTCAGTGACTCAATATATCTCCAAGTTACTTGACAGGAAAATTTTTGTATATCTCCACCAAAATTGATATTTATGTAGTTTAGTAGTTTATCTATACATTTCTGATGTTATAAACTTGAAAATAATAAAATGTTCCTATATTATTATACTAGTTTATGGAGCTCTCAAATTCACTGCTCTCAGTTGGCCAACTAGGCTTTGCCCCACAGCTGCCTTTCTGATGTCATGTCGCACTTCTGCAAACTGTGAAAACTGTCACTGTGGACAGACATCTGTAGTACCCAAAGTCTGATCATCACAACTGACAATTGGAAGAGGCAGAGTGAGTTAAATTCATATTAAAGAAAAACTTCATTAAAACATATATTTTCCATTGAATCTTGATCTTTTTTGTACTACTTATCTCTGCATCATTCTAAGTGGATGTTATTATTATTGTTATTATTAATTTGTTTATCCCAAATGGCTCAGTAATGGGGTGCCATGTTACATGATGAGGTTTTCACCTTTCTGGCTTTTTTTTTTATTTTAATGGGGACACATAGTGCACTGTGAGGGAAAGAATGTTTACTGTGGTAATATCTTTTCAATGGTTTACAAAGAGAATCCTTAGACTGTCTACTTTTTTATTGTCTCTAACAAGAAAAACATCTTGGCTTTTACAATGACATATTTGATTTTTTACTACCGGACATCCTTCCCATGGCATTTTAAGTTAAATTTTAAACTTAGACTTGAAAAAAAAAAAAACTTATTAACTGCCTCTGTTTAAATGCAGCACTGCGTTTGTCACACCTTCTAGCCAGTCAAATATTTAAAACTGACAACGCTCCTTTAAAAGAATAACTATAGTCGATATCCAAGTTTAAAACTTTTTACTGACCCTGTAGGTAGAATCAATGACCTATCTAAATACTTTATTTTCTTTAAGTTGTAAAAGTCTGAGATGAAGCAACTCTTTGTAACCTACTTCATGCAACAGATAAGATGACAAATAAAAATTTCACAAAAACTTAGACTAGTGTATAAAATGAAAGTTTCATGTAAAATACTGAAGGAGCACTACTTATAAAATTATTATTATTATTATTATTATTATTATTATTATTATTATTATTATTATTATTATTAGGCATGTTTAGGGTAGAATTAAAGGGAAGTTCTTTGTAATAACAAAGCTCAACATCTGGATGCAGCTGTCTTTCAAATTGTGAGACAGGATGGAAATAAAGTAATGAAATAGTAATTAATTCAGCAAAACACAATATCAGAATTGACGTGATGGCAGAAAGCATGAAAAAATAATAGAAATTGTATATAGAAACAAAAGGGCATTAATGTGTAACAGTATGAACATTTTACTGATATAAGCAGGCCATATTTACTTATTATTTTATTTGCAGATAGATATGTTATATAGAAACAACACCTTTCTTACATCTTACATGACCTATTTCACAAACAAAAGCAAAATGCAGTATAGGAACAATATTCATGCCAGCAAGGAATTAAACACCAGTAGCCAAAGGTATCTGTTACTCCACTACTCCTAAAATACACAGATATATACTTGTAAGACTCACCCTAGGCATTTTGCTGTTTTTATTTTTCATAAACTTTCTTTCTAGCCTAACAAAAATGCAAAGCATCCTAATGTGCTCTTCTGATGCTGCAATTTTCAAATCCACTGAAGATCATAATCCCAATCTTTAAGGCCTCCAACATAACCTAGGCAATCTAGGAAGTTTATTATGGCTAAATTCACTGTTCACACCTATTCCTACCTCTCCTTGCTAACAACTCAGCCATTAAACCCATTTTTTCCTTTAAATATTTGGGAATAACACCTGAACTTTCTCTTTCCTTGACTCATCACAGTAAGAAACATAATGTTAAACTTAACGACACAGTCAATGTCTGTCTTCATATTTCCAGATTCTTTATCACAGATGTCAGACTCATTGTGGGAAAGGGAATCCAGCTTCCTCAACTAGAATAAGATCCACCCCCATTTAGCAACTTGGCAAAGGAAAAACTGACATATAAATACTGTTAATATCATGTATGTAGATCCATCCTCCTTTCTCCTCTGTATGACCACCAATGTACATCCAACTCAAGGGTCCAGTGGTTCCTAGTTGCAATCTGACCTAGTACTAGTCACCCTTGTGTGGAACTCCATCCAAGTTCTTGCTTGTCACAGCTTTTAACCTTTCTTAATAACTCAAAAAGTACTTCCCTTTTCTGCTGCCAGTCCAGTAGTGCTACCACCCTTCACCTGCCACCTAACGTATTCACTAAAGCAGAACATGCTTTCGATACCTTAAGTCTCAAGCTGTGGGACTTCCTTCCTGTTCACCTCTGTTCAAGCCCCTCATAAGATTAATTTAAAATGACGCACCCAACCACCTGTTTAATCATTCAGTCTGATTCTGTTTCCACCATATTCTAGATATCTAATCATCTCCTCAATCCTGTATTTATCTACCAGCCCACATCTGTGCTACCACAGCAATTTCTTCAACTGTTGGGAATTTCAAGTAATGTAAATAATGCAAATAAAATGCAACACTAGTATAAATAAAAACATTACACCCTGGC
Source organism: Protopterus annectens (assembly GCF_019279795.1). NCBI lineage: Eukaryota > Metazoa > Chordata > Ceratodontiformes > Protopteridae > Protopterus > Protopterus annectens. Next base: position 365,680,311 of record NC_056732.1, on the reverse strand, counting down.
ATTAATAATTTTAACATGTCAACTAAATTAGTGTATATATTTGATTCTTATTTATGTATGTCAAAAGTATGAGGTACATTGCACCAAATTACTTTCATTATCACATACCTTATATCTTATTATACAAAACAGTTGTATACTTCATCTTCACAAATTCTGTCAGTCTACCTACTTTTTACCTAATAATTTCCTAATGTCAAACCTACTGTATCACTGCATTGGTTTGGTTACTCATAACTCCAGGCTAAGGCTAAAATGGGTCTTCCTGAATTAGTCCACTACCCTGGTCAACAAACTTCAATAAAAAAAAATAGTGTTTAGGCAGTAAGACACAAGCTCAACAATCAGCTGTGTGAAAATTTGGAAATATAGAATTCACTGAAGGAGGTAATTTCTGCTTGGAAAATCTCCCTTTCCTATAACTGCAGTGACCTTGGAATTGCCTACAAAAAAGTGGAGGGCAAGATGCCCATCCTTCAGCACAGGGAGTGGGGCAGCTTCCCCTAAAATATATGTAATTCCACTTCAAATGCAGCATTATTCATTAATTTTAACATTAACATTTTCACACTGCTATCACAGATGCAAATATTCACTGATTTTCTTTTATCAAGACCAGGGTGCAATAAATAATAAGAGCTATTCAAGTATACTACCTCAACAGCAAAAATAAAGCCTAGTAAAATAGTAATTAGTTACTACACAAGAGCAACTAAAACAGATTTGCAACTCTATACAAGAACTGAAGAAAAACATTGTACCTTCAAGAGATGATGGGTGGGATACATGAGGATTTCTTTTTTTAAATGGAACGATATAGTGTGATTAACTACATCTTAGTACAGCACCAACAGGACAGCAGTATATATTTGTATCTGTTATTATGCTTTCATTCATCCTGCAGGTACTGGCATTATGCAATAACATAAAGGATTTACGCATTATTGGTCCTTAACAATGCAAATATACAGCGGAATGCTAATAAATATTCCTGTTTGCCATATGCATCTTCTGACCGACCAGAGTAGAAGAGGGTGTAGCAGTGGCTGTCCTACCATTAATGGTTTTGTGAAATGCATGCATTCGTACCTGGTTTTTGTGGTGTATGCCATACAAGAATTTCAAATAATAAGAAAAAGAAGTTCAAAAGAAACGTATTCACAAATCACTCTGCAGAGATTCAGTATCATGAAACAAGAACCATTACTAAGTCCCATGGGAGCAGAGAAGAAGGAATATCTGTGTAAACAATCCGTTTCCATTTCCATTGGCAAGTGCAGAGGGGCGACCATGGTTTCATACACTCCAGAAGATACTGTATGATACCATGGATATCACGGAGAAAGAGTACATTTATCCATTCAGAATGGAGGTGGGGTTAGTCTGGTCAATAAGCAGTATCATGAGGCCACAAAGTAGGAAGACTGACCCTAGATAAAGAGCAATGCATCATTTTCAAGGTTCTGGACATAGCAGAGGGCAGCCTTTGACAATAAGCACACTCAAAACAATGTGGTGGCTACCTTTGACATGAACATTATGTCAGCATTACATGGCTGATTAGGACATGTGCATGTATTGCTTGTGCAATCCTATAAAGGTCGGGAGGAATCCATACGTACGTACTTACCCTGTAACATTATACAGAAACTAGTAGGACAAAGTAGCAGAATCTTTTTCAAAGTCATTTACATCTATTAATGGGAGCCCTTCTTTCAGAAGAAGCTATTTTTTTAATTAGTTTTACCATGTGTTAAACTTTGATCACTGTGTTAATTTAATGCATTCTTTAGTTTAATTAACGGTTTACTATGGGAAGCTTGAAGCAGATTCTGTCAAATCCACTGTACCGAAGTCCAGAGGCCGAACGGCGAGAACCCAACATTGTCAAAGTAGAAATATCACCTCCATCTTGACCCATGTTAAAGCCCATTCCAAGGTAGATGTCGAGATGTATTTCGACAATGTTCAGTTCACTTCAACCTTCCCGTAGTCTAAATCTCAACATGCATTCACTCGAGGCACTCCTTAAAATGGAGCACATCGACATCTGTGCAATGACAGAGATCTGGTTCAAGGCTCCAGAGAGAACCCTGCATTACCAGGCTGTAATTCATACCACACCTTTCGGCCACCTAACCTGGACCAAAACACTAAATGCAGAGGTGTGTCCATATTCATTAAGGATATCCACACCTCCAGGCTAGTTGCTCAGCATAATGCATCCGAGATTAGTCAAGTGCAACTAACTCTGGGCAAGACCGCAATCCAAATTGTAACTTGCTACAGATCCCCCACCATGCCCCAGGATTCCCACTCCTCATTTCTTGATACACTGGAAAATATTAGGGTACAACCCAACATCCTAATAATGGGCTATTTCAGTAAATGAGTTTACTTCTCCTATCCACAGGAGCCTAGGTATGAAAAGCCCTGCAAATGTCACAGAGGCATCGAAGTGGAGAGGCCACAAACAGCACATGCACTTCCCATGGGCGTCAGAAAAGGGAATCTTCCACCTACAGTTTTATATACACACATACATATATATATATATATATATATATATATATATATATATATATATATATATATATATATACAAAATATAATGAATAGAACCCCTGAGAGTCTAGACAGGGATGGAACTGGAAAGGGTCAAAGAAGACAAGTAGGAAAGGCAACAATAAGAAAAGAACTACCCCACCATTAGCTGGGAAAACTACTCATGTACCAACTCTTTTGCTCAACGTATTCTGGAATTCATAAATTCCAACGCCTTGGATCAACTTATCCACACCACCACCAGGGGCAGCAATATCCTAGACCTGGTCATTACCAACATGGGCGACCAGTGTTCCACACCAGAGGTCAATTCTTCATTGCTCAGATCCGACCACAAGCTAATCACCCCAGACATCCACATCCCGGCCCCACGCCCCACCACTGTAAAAAATTTCTCCAAAGCCAACTTTGCACTTCTTAAGACAGAAGTGGCAAACTTCATGACACCCATGCAAATGGACAATAGAGGTATGACTGCTGAATCCTACACAAATGCACTTTATAAGCACTTGCACAAGTGCATGGATCGTGCTATCCCTAACAGAACCAAGATGCTCTCCTCCAAAAGAAGGAAGCCAATCTGGTGGTCCCCTGCCATAAACAAACTCTACAACAGAAGAAAGAAACTGTTGCAAAAAAGAGTAAAATCCCATGATTGCAGGAACTCCCTGGTCAGCTTCAGGTAAGAAGCTGAGATCCCTCATAAAATCATCCAAAGCTAGTTATGAAAACAAAATTGCCAGTAATTCTAAAGACAGCCACAAAGCATTCTATAACTATGTCAACAATCTCAATGACAACACTCAGATCTGCTCTAAGTTACAGCACAATTTCATTATATATACAGAACCAACTGATATTGCCAACATCCTGGCAGATAAGTTCAGTGCTAACTTTACCCCCCTCATACCCCCTAAAGGGCCCATGTCTATACCGGAAGAATGCAAAGTTCCTGTAATCATGACTGCACAGGTAAAAACCACACTCTCCAAAGCCAAGAACACAGCATTCATGGGACCTGACAACATCACAGGCTGCATTCTACATGAACTACAGCATGAACTGGCACCCCACCTAAGCACCATGTTCAATCATAGCCTCACCTCAGGCTTTGTGTCCACTAAATGGTGCACAGAGACAGTTATCCCCCTCCACAAAGGGGGAGCCACCATGGAACCCAGGAACTAATACCCCATTAGCCTAAAGAGGCTGGTCTGCAAGGCCAGGGAACGTATCATCATGGAACTTATAAACAAAGACATTGGTAATCTCCAAACACTGGACCCCACCCAGTTGGGGTTTGTAAAAGGCAGATCATGTCTCCTAAACCTGGTAGACTTCTTTGAAGCAGTCACCAAAGCCGTAGACAAGGGTAAGGTGGTTCACACAGCCTATCTAGATCTTGCTAAGGCTTTTGACAACATCCCCCACTCTGGAATTATAGATAAACTCACTAAACTAGGTATAAATCCCTATGTCACAAGATGGATTGACAAATGGCTCACTGACAGAACCCACACTGTGAAAGTAGCAGACTCCAAATCCGACTTCAGACCAGTGACAAGTGGAGTACCACAGAATTCAGTCCTGGTTCCTCTCCTGTTTGGTATCTACTTTTCTGAAGTACAGCCTAACACAGAAGGTCTTTGGCTAATGAAGTTCACAGATGACTGCAAACTAGGAGCCATAATCGAAATTCCTAACGATGTGAATATCTTACAAACATCTTACTGAGACAGATGCCTGGTGTCAAAGCCATGGCCTCAAGCTCAATGCTACAAAAGTACATTGTCATCCCCTTTGGTAAAAACTATGTACCCATGAGCTACCACATAGGTGATAGTCTACTTAACACTGAAAGTGTGATAAGAGACCTTGGCACACAGGTGGGCAGTAGTCTCTCCTTTGATAATCACATCACCACAATAGTCAGGAAATCCTTCTACGTGGCACACCTCATCACAAAGGCTTCTCATCCAGGAAAAAAAAGGTCATTGTTCCCTTCTACTCGTCACTCATTAGATCCATTATAGAGTACAACGCCCCTTTTGGCATGTACCTTACAAGACATCTACAACAACTGGAAAGACCGCAGAAATACCTCACAAAGAGGATTATTGGCCTCAAACAGATGCTCTACACAGACCGTCTCAAAAAACTTCAGCTTTACTCTGTCACATATCGCCTACTCAGAGGCAACCTCTGCCTAACATACAAAGCTATGTCAAACCAAGAGCTGTTGGACATGCTCCACTTAAAGAAATTCCAATCCCTCTGAGCTACACGCTCTAGGGACCTAAACGTTGTCACCACAATAAACAGAACATGCTGGAGGGATAGATTCCTGTCCCAGAGGCTTCCCATACTTTAGAACAAACTACCTATCTATATCAAACAAAGCTCCTCATTAGCACTCCAATAAAAATCTTGATGATTGGATAGGAAATGGGAAATTCACCCTGGGGATCACCTCTGTGGCTCTGCTCAACAGGGGCACAGGAAAATAATTTTCTTGGGTGGCGAAAGCCTTTTTGGCTAGGCTTATATAGGCCCTAGGGCCAATAGCCTAGTGCCTACCTATGAACCTATGAATCTATGTCGGAATTCGACATTGTCACTTTCGCAGACGTGGGTCGGTGATTCCATCACTCGACGGAATCCGGATCAACCTTCCCATAGTAAACCCAATTAACTATATGCAGTTTTTACTTGTGTTACTGTTGTGTGATTTTTTTTAATTAGTATATACAAGTAAGGGATTGTGTGAGCAAAAAAGTACAGTTTTGTACCTACCATAAATGTAGATGTTCGAGGATCCACATTGCTGCAGTCCTAACTATTGCAGTCCGCGCTCCAGTCGGATGTCAGAAGACCCTAAAAGACAAGGCCCAATATACCTGCACCAAAAATATGTACAATATATACAAAATTATCAGCATATAACTCACCTACACACAACACCCCTAAACACAGAGGGGAAGGAAACATCTACATTTAAAACTGTACTATGTTCTTCATAGAATCCCAAAGCAGAGGTAAGGGAGGCTGGCAAATCATAAAGAAGCAGGAGCTGACAACATGCCTTGCAAAATAGCTGTGGCAAAACCAGCCCTAGACTTAGAGTAGGAGAGGAAGGGATGATAAGAGAGAGTAGTAACTGAACTCCAAGTGTAGCTGCCCAAAATATCTTGCCCACCCCTTAAAAAAGCTGTTTGAAGTGCAGTAGCCTAGTGTGGTGAAGCCTAATCCCAGCTGGAATCTCCTTGCCATGATGGGATGAATAACAATCCACCTAGAAATAGTTTGTTTTGACACAGGCTTGCCCTGCTAAACTCAAAGCAAAAGAAACAAACAACTGCTGAGACTGCCTAAAAGCAATTGCCTGTGTACATCTAAAGTGTGCAAAATCTTTTCCCAAGTAGGCAAATGAATAGTTTGGTTTAAAGCCACACTAGAAACCACTTTAGGCATAAAGGAAGGATTAGTAATGATATGATACCTATCCTTATGGAAAAAAAAAAGGGCTCTACTGCCAGGCCTGCAACTCAGACACCCTTCTTGCAGAAGTAATAGCCAACAGAAAGCAGTCAGTCTTCCACAAGTATTTCAATTCAGCAGTAGCTAAGAAACTGCTTGAACAAAAGGATGCAAAAACAATGGTGGGTCACAAATCATAGAGCTGAAATTGCTGCCTTCCTTGTACTAGGTCTTCTAGCTCCATAATCACATTTAAAACTTGTTGAGGAAGTTGAGACCTGCTGTGTTTCAACACAGAATACAGATGTGGAATCAAAGGTAAAGGCCATGGAGGCTTCTTACTAGACTCCTTAGTAGTGTGTACCAGTGTTGCAGGGCCATCTGGCCAATCTAAAAAATCATCCCTTTTGTTTCTTGTCTGACCTTTTAAGAGCACCTTTGGAAGAAGAGGCAGAGGTGGGCAGGCACAGCACATTTTTTTTTTTCTGAAGAAAGAGCATCCACTTTCCAAGCTGTGTGATGAAACCTGTTGTGCAAAACAGAAACTTTGGTGGTTGGAGGTGGTGGCGAACAGATCTATTGGATGAGTTCCTGATGACACTTGTCAATTTCTGAATACAAGAAGAAGATCAGTTTCACTCCGTGGGGATCCATTGCTGTGGATACACATCATCCTGTAAGGAGTTCTGTGCTAAATCATTGCTTGCCTGCATAGAGATAAGAATGTGTCCCCCCCTGTGATGTGACACATGACATGATGTTTGTTTGTCTGTTAGAATCACACCTGCCCCTGTAAGTAAACCCTTGAAAGCCATTAATGCAACTGGACTGCTAACATCTTCATGTTGATATGTAGATGATATGTAGATCTGGCAGGCCACCTCTTTGTATCCACTTTCCATTTAGATGAGCTTGAAGCAATGTCGCAATGTCGGCATCTCTCGTCTTACTCCCTGACTGGCCGGGTCACAGAGAGTCAGTTTTATCCAGGTTTAGGTGGAGCCCACCACACCAATTTCAAAATTCTTTTGAAGGGCAGGGTAAATTTGAAATACAGTGCCTGGCAGTGCTGTGTCCATACATTTTGAGATACCATTGCAGCTTAGATAGTTGATGGAAGTAAGGGATAGACTTTTTTTGTGTTGTCGGGGTTAAGGCCATCTCCCTGCTGTATTCAGTCTCACACCCACAAAAGCACATTGAGAGGAGAGTACTAGACTGGACTTTCTTTCACGTTCACAGAATACCCCTAGCATCTTAGCACTGCTACTTACACATCAGATGAGCTGTAGTCTTTCCTTTTTTTCTTGCCAGAATCATCAGGTCGTCCAAGTAAGGATAGATTTGAATTCCTTGCCTGAAGTTAGATAAGCCAAAGGGCAAATGCAGAGACTATGAGAATTTCCATGAGATCTAAAGTTACCCATCAGTGATCCAACATCTTGAATTTGGGAATGTCCAGATAAGTGTTGAGATAGATAAATCAAAAATTGGTCTCTTTCTGATACAGGGACTGGGAATGGCCCCTATTTGGAGTAACAGAGAAATTTGCTTGTGAGCCTCTTTCCTGAATGATATCCAACACCCATCTGTCTTGAGTAATTAAATCCCAATTTCTTGAAAAAAGACAGTCTTCTTCCTCCCAAAGCCAGGCAGATCTGACGAGAGCTGACTGAAAAGTCATTTGGTCTGTGGGTCTGTTTTACGACTGACCTGCCCTCACCAGACCTCTGAGCAGGTGCTCCCTCCTGTTCTAGGCCTCCTAGACTGGGAATCATAAGCAGGGATATGTCCATCCCTTAGTAGGCCAAAAAATCTTTAACAGTTTGCATAGACTTAGCTTTGTCCTCCAAACAACACATCAGATTGTCTTAACATGTGATCTCTCAACCAGGCATGCCTCAGAAAGAACAGAACTAGTGGCAGCCACCAGGAGGCCTGTGTACAGCATCAAACCACATTGCAAAGAATGCTTACCCACTTGTTCAGACATGAACTAAATAATCCAACTTTTACACTCACTCAATACCTTCCGCCAAATCCCACCTTAGACTTCTTTTGTGAAAGGAGATAATTTTGATATTTTAGCATGTGAAACTGACAATTCAACGCCTCATGGCTAAAGTGGAAGAAGTATACACTTTCTTTCCCCATCTATCCAAAGCCCTTGCCTCTTTATCAGTGGGAACAGGGTTTTTAACAACAGAGGCCTTAACACCTTTAGGTCCCTGAGAAACAGTTTCCAGGTCTGCCCTAGGACTCTTAAAAAGATACTTATGAGCTTCAGGCACCCTATAGTACCTATCAGGTTTAACAGGAGCAGGAGGCAAAGAATCAGGGTTCAGGGAAGCCTCTGCAAAACATCTTCCACCACATTCAACACAGGAGGTATAGCTAAGGGCCTATGCTGGGGTAAAACAAGAATTCCCTAAGCCTTTTCCTGAATCAGAGTAATCCTGGCCTTCCCATTTAAAGTGCTCCCTCATGGAATGCAGAGTCTCTGAAAATGAGAAATCCTCAGGAGGAGAAGCTGTAGGAGTGGAATCATCCACATCAGAATCAGAATAAGGAGGATACTCCTGCAAGTCTTCCAGAAGACTCAGAAGCCTCTGAACACTGTTCAAAACTCTCAAACTCAGGTTCCACCCTAGGCCTCTTATCAGGAGGGGCATAGAACCTCTAATCATAGTAATCAAATCTTCTGCCATTTTAAGCATATGTTTCTTAGGCACAGAACCTGAAGTGCTAGGAGAAGCCCCCACAAGCTAAACTTGGGGCCTACCCTCTCAGTTTTTTTTTAAACAGAAGGAGAGGCTCTAACTACCTTGGGAAGATAGGGAAGAACAGTTACCTGAGAAGCCCCTCAGCCTGGCCTACCTCCTGAGAAGGCACATCCTGTAACAGTAAAGTCTCAGCCTGAGACTCCAAAGAAACTCCTGGCAAAACTGCTCCCACTGAGAGTTTGTAAAGAACCGACGTCCGGGACCGGTTCATCAACCCTAGGCTTCGCTGTTTTGTCCTTGCGCTTTTTGATGAAGGTGGGTGTCGGATCCGGGGCATTTTATAATTACAACGCTTCCCAAACACTAACCTGGCACAGTCTAACCTTCTCTTAAGTGCGCGTTTGTTAAATCTAGCACAGGAGCGGCATCCAACAACGTCGTGCTCAGGCCCTAAACAAGGTATACACAAGGTATGGTAATCCCTATGAGGTATCTGTTTCCCACAAGAAATACAGTTATTCACTTTTTCTGACATCCGGTTAAATACTGAGGCAAGAAAAACCAAAATGTTCAACTTTGATTCGGTCTGAAACTCCGACTTCAGAAAATTTCAGAACGCCAACCTGCACTCGCAAAACTGCTTCTGCATCGACCATGCGGCAAAAGACTGAGGATATGGTCATGCGCATTAGTACCCTGACGACTGGACAGCGGACTACCCAATAGTTAGGACTGCAGCAATGTGGAATGAAGAACATCCCAATATAAACAACTGATTTTATTTTTAGTGATTTAGTTTTCTGTGGTACATTGTTATTTAACTTCATTAATGGAATGGTAAGACAGCTAGGGTATTTTCAGGTTTTGAGTGTAGTTTCTGTTTGGTAGGTTCACGTTAAAGTGAAAACACTGAAAAAAGTGGATACATAATATGTATTTATTTTCATAAGTTTGTTTAACTGAGTAATACAATGATCTCATTGAAATACTTCAGGCCCAGGCAGTGGTAAGAGATACCAGATAAATGAATATTGTAGTGCAGTTAAGAAAATATAAGACAAAACATTTAAGTAATGAACAGTAATATCATATACATACAAAGAAAAGATGCAAAAAAATGAGTTAGTGCCTAGATACCCTCTACAACAAGACATTGAGCATATACAATATGCTGAAGCCTACAGTGGAGAATCATTGCCATAGCTATTAGAAGACAGTCCCTGGGATTCATTAATGCCTGCACTAAGTGTACACTAAGTGTACATCATTCTGAGTGAACTGACAACACAAGTGTAACTCACACCTTCTTCCTCATAATTTTAGTTTTCCTACTGATTATCTTGCAGCCTTAAATATTGAGGTGATTCATAAATGGGGTAGGGATGTTGTTGAATACAGATTGTGTACACTCAGTGTACACTCAGTGTAGGTATTAATGAATCTAGCCCAGGGAACCACAAATTAAGTATGAGAAATGTAGGTCATGTGGCCAGAATTGAAACCTTTAAACTTTCTCTGTCTCAAAAGGTAAACTTGTAGCTGATACTAGACATGCTCCTATGAAATCTATGGACTGAACTGGATCCAAGTGTGACTTCAGCAAGTTGACAGTTATTCCTAGAGTAGAGCTAAGTTGAGGAAGTAATCCCTGGCCTGGAGGAACAGATGCCTGGTTGGGGAGGTCAAGAGCCAGTCATCCAGATATGGAAATATCTGATAGCCATGCAATCAGAGATGAGCTGCAACTACTGCTAGACATTTGGTAAGTACCCTGGGGACTGTGGTGAGACCAAACAAAACTGTTAGTGACTGGCTCTCAGCCTAAAATGTAGACATCCTGGAGCATCTCTCTATTTTGACATGGTAGTACACATTCTTGAGGTCTACAGAGCACATCCAATTTCCCATCTTCAGGAGAAGTAAGATGGATTGAATTGTGACCATCTTGAACTTTGTATGTTTCACTGACTTGCTCAGGGAGGTTAGATCCAAGACAGGCCACAGGTCCCCTGTCTTTCTGGGTACAAAAATAATCTGGAGTAAATGCCTGATCTGACTTGATTGGGGGAACTTCTTTGATGACTCTTTTTTGCAGTAACTTTTTTATTTCTTGGGACACATCCTCCATCTGACTGAGTGGAACATCGGGAAGGTGAAAATTTTGTTTGGGAATGTCAGAAAAAGGAATGGTGTATCCTCTGGATAAGATCCATAGCACTCATTTGTCATTTGTGATGGTGTCCCAGGCTTCTGGGTGCAAGGAGAAACATCCCCCAACTGCTTCCAGAGGAGAGCAGTTGTACAACAGCTCAGGATCGCTGGAAGGGTTTGTCCAGAGCAGACTCCCGAGACCCCTGATTTTGCGGAGCACCTCGGCCCCGTGGGTCATGTCTTCCATTACAACCATATCCTGCTCTGCTTTGGGGGTAATGTCTCCCTGGAAAGGGCCCTGCAACTTCTGAAACCATGTTTTCTTACTTCCCTGCTGATTCCTGGAGAAGGTCCATTGTGGAGTAGAAAAGCAGATCCCAACAGCAGACAGGGTCTTACCATCTTTCTCACTCTGAGTTAAAGTGTCATGTACCATGGGCCCAAACAAGGTAGTGCCATCAAAAGGGGCATGAATAAAGGACTGTGAAGGCTCCACAAAATCTCACAGCCTCATCAAGGCATGGCACTGTATGGCAATGCTGGAACTGGCCTCCTTTGAGGTACCCTCTGCAGGGTGAGTGAAAAGCCTCATGGATGCATTGGCTAGGGAATGCAGGGTGGCCAGCCTAGAGGAAACAGACTCCCATTCCTCAGTAGGCATGGACCCAGGGACCAAGCTAGAAAGTTCCTTATGTAAGTCCCTTTGTAGCCAGGTAAAATTAGATAAATAGTTCAATGCCCAAAGTGCAAAGGTAGATGAGGCATAGCCTCTTTTGCTAAACCTGTCCAACACTCGGGATTCTCTGTTCAGGGGAAGACAGAGTATCTTTCCTGAGCCAGCTCCTTCTTGGTGGCTGTTGCCACAGCCAAGGCATCTACCAGGGTTCCTTTGGTCCAAAAAGCCTTGTCAGCTGGAGCTCTTAAAATTTTATCAGCACATTTAGGAATCAGTTCCACTGTATCTGGTTCTTTCCAGGCTGTCAATGACATGACACCAGCTGGACGAACAATCAGTCAGGGGAGACACCTAGGTAGTAGATGGCTGGCCCCGAAAGCTCCCCACAATACTGATTCCTCTGAGGAAGGGATTGGGAGGACCATCCACCCTTCTGGTGAAGGATTTCAAGGATGTCTCTGAAGGAGACCTCATTAGCTGGTGATTTTGGAGACCCTTCACCTTCCTTGAAATTGGTATCTGTAGTATGGGATTCCATAGAGGAATCCATGTGCTTCCTTTTACATGGTCTCTTCCAAGGGACTTCCTCTGGGGGACGTTCTGAAGAGGTGTAGGAAGAAACTTGGGGATGCACTGAGGGAATGGTGTGGAGGTTTTCTGGGATTGGCTGTCCATGTGGTAGCCCAGAGGTCTCAGGCACAATTCTAGAGTGGGTCACGGGGAGTTCTGTTATTGTAAGTGCCAAGGATCTCCTAGGAACAGAGAGGATGCTCCCCACAACCTCAAATGCAGAAGGACTCCAAACCACCTGGAGCTGTCTCACTGGAGCTGAAGCCACCGGAGCAGACACCTCCTGGAGAGAATAAAGGGAGAGTCGGAACCGAGCTGTCAAAGGCCGAGGCCCCGAGGGGAAGAGACAGCGCTGAAAGCTTCAGAGTCAATGTCAATCCCCGGAACCAACCTTGATGCTAGGGCTGTGAAACACACTTGGAACAGAAGCAACCTGAGCCGAGCAAGTTCTGGAGGATGCCAGAGGTGAAAAAGAGATCTCTATAGGCTCTGATACCCAGGCACTGGGACCCAATGGAACTGACAACTCTGAAAACAGGAGCTGAATTGAATAAGGAGCTATGAGTTGGAACAGGGAGAGCCTCATGGATCCAGAAGTGGACAGAGTGGACACAAGCCTCATCGGGATCTGTGTCTCGAGGAAATTCCTTATGAGCTTATCAAAATCCTTAGAGACAAGCTTCAGGAAGAACTAGATGAAGCAGAGGAAAGACGTCAGGGGATCTCCGTGGGTAATGGGACAGAGACCTCCTGGTAGGTACTAGCAAAGAAGACCCTGGTGCCAACAGTTCTGGAGTCAATGCCAAGTGGTTGCCACTTGACCTCATAGCAATTGAAGAAGAATGGGGCACAGGACAGGTCGAGGTCAGAGAGCTCGGAGCCGAATGATTTGGTTCTGAAGGTCTATATTTCTTCCTGGGTGGTTCCAAAGAAGTCTAGAGAGAGAAGACCATGAGAGAGAAAGCCTCCTGGACTCGCAGGAATCTTTGGGCTTCTTTGATGGGCCCCTGATGTGGAAGGGACCCATGATGTGGCAGTAGGAGCAAGCACCCCTTTTAAAATGAGATTCCTTCTCCTAACCGCCGGAGCCTAGGTATAAAAAGCCCTGCAAATGTCACAGGGGCATCCAAGTGTAGAGGCCACAAACAGTACATGCACTTCCCATGGGCATCAGAAAAGGGAATCTTCCACCCACAGGAAATGTACTTTTTAGAGCCTAATGGTTCTGATCAGCCATGAACCAGAAAAAAAGGGAGAAAAAGAAAAAGAAGGGAAGTTGTTTTTTACATATATATATATATATACACATATACACAAAATATAATGAATAGAACCCCTGAGAGTCTAGACAGGGACGGAACTGGAAAGGGTCAAAGAAGACAGGTAGGAAAGGCAACAATGATGAAGAAGCTCAAGCTGGAACTCTAACAATAAGTGTGACAAATGATATCTGAGGTACTGTGGGGGCATGGGGCATTATGGGTACATAGGAGGAGCTCAAGTCAGGAGTCTCAAGCTGTAGAAATGCGTCCAGTTGTTTCTGAGCTTCAGAAATGTATTCCCACAGGCTAATGGATTGAAGTGCACAACTACAGATCAGACAATATGGTAATGTAAGTCTTAGCTTGCTCATAGGTTATGAGCTAAGCATTGTGCAACTGCGGCACTTAAACAGCAGAGAAGATTTTATAACAAAACACAAACAAGGTCCTGTGGTCAGAAACAGCACACTCTTCTTACCTTTATACAATCCTGGGCCAGAAAATGACTCAGGTCCCTCTACTCTCACTAAAGTGTAACCAAGGTAGTTCTAACTGAAAACTGTAAAAAAAAGGTCAAAAAATGCAGATTTTAAAAACAGAAACACTCAATTAAACCAGCTGTGACACAACAAAGCATGAAACAAGACCCAAAACAGTGGTTATGGTAATGTAAGTCTTAGCTTTTGCAGAGTTTAGCAGATATGAGCAACACTCTTCTTCTCAAGTAGTGTGGTCGCTAAACATCATGAAATGCCTCAGGCACAGAGATTCAAATTTTTTAAAAAGGCTAGCCCTCTAGCCAATCAAATAAAGGAACAATAGGATTCACAATAGTAATTCCCAGTTCAGAATGGTGTAGGCTATCCTCTCCTGACACAACAGCTTAGACCACAAACCTTCCTAATGTAAAATAGCTGATTTGGAGCCCAAGTGCTTAAACCAGATCAAATACACCTAGAATAACAGGTACAATAATCCTTCACTGGCAATTCCCAGCTAAGGAGGGTGGCACTAGTATTAAGTACTGTGTTCTCTAGCTTGTGTAACTGGGTATGTAGGGGTTCTAATCTCACTGAAGTCAACTTGTGTATGTGCTCAGTTTACTCTTGTTAGAGTTCTGCGATGGCGTGAATGTTAAGTGCTGTGTTCTGTAGCTGGACTAACTAGTTAGGTAGGGGTTCGAATTACACAGCAGTTAACTTGTTTGTGTGCATAGTCAGAACAACATGAGTCAATGTCTTCACCATACCTCTGAAATGTCCAGATTTTTGCAGAATATCCAGATTTTTGGCACATACTTTTGGTCTATTCCTCATAAAATCAGTTTTTCTGCCAAATCACTGAAGACTGAAGTCACTAAATAATGGCATACATTTGAATTTAATGTTTCATATCCTTCAGAAAATGCATGTTAATGCAAAACCTATTATTCTAACAACTTTCCAAGTCTGTAAGAGCAATGCTTAAAATCTGTCCCTATTTTGGGGCTTTTGTCCCTCATTACTTTTGGCTCTGTCCAGATATTTTATCCTAAGAAGTTCAGTGGTATCCTCACTCAAGTCTCATTAAAAACAAAAATTTGGGGGTTAGGGGATGGCTTAATTTATTTATTTGTTTGTTTTATTTTTACATTTGTTAACCGGGTTAGTCCAACTGGGCCCTGAGAGCCCTTTTTCAGCAGAGACCCAAGGAGAAAAGCTCCAGGAAAGTAATTTAAAAAAAAAAATAAGAAAAACCTAACAATTCAAGTTGTAAGATACTTAACAGTACAAAACACAGAGAAATATACAATATGAATATATGCAAGGCAAAAAAGTACAGTATTTTAATGGTAAAGGTATTTACCTTACAGACAGAAGGTACAAGATTTGATTCTCACCATTGTAGGAAAATTAGCTAGGCTTAAAATGGCCTGCAAGTGCAGCTAGCCTAGTATTTACCTATGAACCTATAAACAAGAATGCAGACAACAAACCTTCTTAATGTATAATAATTGATTTGGAGTCAAAGTGCTTAAACTAGAAGAAAGACACTTAAAATAACAGGTACAATAAGCCTTCACCAACAATTCCCAGCTCAGAAGGGTGGAAGCTACCCTCTCTTCCCACAAAAGTATAGACCAGAAACCTTCTTAATGTAAAATAACTGGTTGGCACCCCAAGCACTTAAACCAGAACTAAGACACTTTTAGAATAACAAGCACAATAAGCCTTCAACCATCAAGTCCTAACTCAGAAGGGTGTAAGCTACTTCTCCTGCCACAAGAGTGTAGACCACAAACTTCTTTATGTAAGATAACTAGTCCGTAGCCCAAGTGCTTAAATCAGAACTAAGAGGCTTAGAATAACAGGTACAATGTAATCAAGCTACTAACAAGCAGTAAAAATACAGAAAATTAAATGCAACTAAACACTTTAAAAATGTGCAGCAAAAAGTTAAATACAGTAGGAAGAAACACAAATACAATATAAGCAGCTGAATACAGCATATATTTTTTTATTAAATGGAAAGATAGGAAACAGAAGATAATTCAAGTTTAAGAGACTAAGAGGGAGGACAATCTGGTCCAGGGAGTTTGTGTTTACAAAATCCAGGAAATTCTATCCCTGCACGTATGGTTTCAAATATGATTCCCAATTAATAGTGGAGTAATTAAAGTCACTCTTGAATATGGTATTGGGGTGGATGGTGTTTCCAATAAGTTTAAACACATGTTATAAGTTTCCTGAGTTAAAGAGAGGAACCTATAGCTTGCAAGGAAGTGGTACTGGATTTTGTCTATATTGATTTGAATGTGGAAAAGCTGAAGTGCATTGTCCTGTTTGACCAGCCTTGAGGTATATTTATATCTGAAATGGAAATTCTTCAGGATTTATTTAAGGATATAGGTTACCCTGAAAAAATGTTAAAATATTTAATGATGTCAAAAATAATAGAGTCATGTTATGTGGAACAATTTGGTTGGAATGTTTTTAAAGGGAATAATGAGGTGTTTCAGGTACCAGTGAAAGAACACATATTTTTACATAAAACAGGGAATTTTAAATATTTTTTAAAAGAGGAAACAGCAAACTAAATGTGAAGTAAGAAGGTATGTTTAACTGTGATGTCTGCAGCCAATGTAGAGGTACACATACTGACCCCTGTATAACACTGGAGGATTATGATAAAGTCTTATGCTGTGATAGTACTATGGAACTAGTTTATATTGCTTTATGTAGCAATTGTCCACCATTTTATGCGGGCAAAATGGAGAGAAAATTAAACAAAAGTATTTATGAACATGAGTTGGCTATTAGAAACAAACAAACCAAGAATGATTTATATAAGTGTAGTGTGAAATTTAGTAATTTTAAAATGTTTAAATTTTTGTCTGAAAAGCTGGATTTAAACAATGGGGTAAGGGGGTAACATTAGATCAAGTTTGAAAAAAAAACGGAGCTTACTTTGGCTGGTAACCTTGAATGTTGCAACATTTCCTGTGTTAAATTATGTAATTTCAATAAAAAGATTGTTTATTTTAAAATCACAAGAATAGAAATTATGTTATCATTGCAACTATTGATTGGTCTTCCATAAAGGTATAACTGTGACTGTCTACTTCATACTGTTCTGAAGAATTCTGTGAATGAATGAATGAATGAATGGATGGATTAAAATGTTACCATTCAAATGGTTGTCAGTTTTTTTTACTGTTTTATGAAGTCCCAAGGCATTTAGCTGTATTCTATCTTATGTTTCACTTTAATGTGGTTTTGATTATTTGAGTTCCCATGTAACTGGATTTTAATGCTTTGTATTTTCTATGATTTGATCTAATACATGCTTCTCATAACAGCCACTGCAAAACTGTGAGGATACTGAGACAATGACAAATCAAAGCACATGCTGTGCTATGCAATACATGGTACATGTCCTTATAAAGTCAGGCTTTGTGACATACAGATATCATTCTATGCCTGCCAATAGCAGTTTCTTTGATCATGTATTTCGTTCCCATTCTCTAAATACAGAGCTGCTTCTAAATGCATCAATATTCTTAGTGTTTTAGTAACATAAAACAGATTATTCCATGACTTAATCATAATTACGCTGAACCAGTTCCAGTTCCTTATTTTATTTGAATACCAAGAATTTCTTTGAAGCCTTAAATACAAGTTCATCTTGAATGTCTTGTATACTAAAAATGGCCACTAAAACACATATATGGTAAAAATTCAAACCCATCTTCATTTTTTCTTCATATCCAGCATTCTTCCTCCCTTTTTCCTTCCTAGCAAATAACTTCAGTATTTTTCAGTTGTTTCATATCTTTTATAGGATGCCCCCACTTTTATCTTCCCAATGAATAACATATGTATTATTTCAGTTCTTTTACATGTTTTATTACATGCCCACATGACTACTCCTAATTCTAATCTACTGCAGATCACGGAATTACATGAGAATATTCTAAGTGCCTTGATGATAAAAAAATGTCCTTGACAACAGAACTTTTCATCAGAAAATTCACATGAAGTTTCACTTTATGATATCTTAAGAAATATACTTTATCATTATTTAGAGATAGTATATGATCATTGCACACTGGTTTTATAATACATGATGTTTTGAAAAGTAAATTGGACTCTTTGTGCTGTACAATAAACTCAGATTTTATGTCATCTACTTACTTAGAAAGCATACCTTCCTAAGTGAGTTTGATGTCTTGTGTACAAAATCAAAAATGATGGGGTCCCATTGCTGAGTGATATGAATCAGTGCAGTATCCCTACAGTTTTTCACTTACTCATCTGTTATCCAGGCCCCATCTTCTAGCCAGTATACCTTTAAGTTATTATTGACCCAGTCATTGTGTATATTAATGCAACTGTGTTTCATTCCATTTTCATTGACGTGTAATGTATTGTCTGAGCCAGTGTAATGTTTTTTGTAATTTTCCCCTTTTCTTCACTCTGTGTGTGTGTGTGTGTGTGTGTGTGTGTGTGTGTGTGTGTGTGTGTGTGTGTGTGTGTGTGTGTGTGTGTGTGTGTGCGTGTGTGTACAGATATAAATATGTATAGAGATATATAAATATGTATATTTTGTGGAGTGTAGAGGGCTTGTCCCTGCAAAAAAAAAAAAAAAAAAGAATTTTGTTATTTTTATGTTTTTTCAGCTCAGTGTTTTTCAGCATATAATTTGCGATGAATGAGCCAAAAGACAGTGCTTTGTGTTTGCATAGATAAACCCTTGGGGACAATGGTTCAACAGTTACTACAAATGACTTGAATTTCTAATGCATAAGTTTCTGAACTAGAATATTAAAAAAAATAGTGTCAAATGCTTTCTAGATGTCAAGGTAAACCCCATTCACCTGCAAAACTGCATCGGAAGAAGAGCTGGTTGCTGTCACCATTACGCTAGCTTTACTAAGAGCATGCCATCAAAAATCCTTCAACTTACATGTGTGCATATCTCCTTAGATCTCCTTCTAACAAGACTTGCTCTAAGTTTCTGCATTAATTTTCACAAGCATCTGAAAAAACTAGCTGGTCTATATATAATTACTGACATCTTATCCTCCACTATTCTTCAAAGGTTTGGACAACCTAAGCTATTTCCACACAGCTGTAATCGTACTAGCTACTAAGCTTGTGTTAAGTATTTTTATAAGTAAATCTGACAGCACATCACCTAACAGTCTGATGGCATTGCTTGCTCCTTCATTCCCCGTCTACTTCTGTTTTTTATCATTCTATTGCCTTGCATAATTCTTCATCTAGAATTATTGGAGGATAACCAGTCATCTCAGATTGCTTCTTTGATATCATAGTCTGCCTATTACACACAATTTTCCCAGGTTACAAAACCGCACCCATAAGACACTGTTGTATCAGAATGCTCCAGTTCTGAACAAAATTATACAAATGAAAATGTCAGAATGCAAGGCGAAGGAGGGGAGAATGCTTCCTATGGCTGGAGATCTACTTACAGATCCAGTGTTATGGTAAATGTCCATAGCTCTTACATCTGGTTTTGTAGAGCTCTTTTAGGAACAGCCAGTACAGACTCCACAAATCAGCCCTGGAGTGGCTCTACTAGAAGAATATGCACTTAATAGCTGTAATCCAAAGGAAAATCAAGACTTAGTGGTCATATCTAGCTTGTAATGTTCTGTACAGGAGTTCAGGGATGACCAGGTGTCATCTGTGCATTTGTTTTCCCAGCAGGCATTACAGAAGAAGGCTGTGTTGCACAGGCAGTTCTGGTATAAAATTCTCTGAGCTAGCTATCCAGTGTTTATATTGTGTGTCACAATATAACACAATACAATTCCAAAGCACCTTGGAAAGACATGGTTTGATATTCTTACTACTGTGTCCTTTGGAAAGCAAAGCAATGAGTTAAATATATTTGCTTATGAGTTTTGTCCTAGTTATTACATACATGCAGACAAGCAGATCATTTCCCTGATTAAAGTACCAAAATGAGAACATTTTGCAAATTAACTGAATTATTTAAATTAGGCAAGAAAAAAAGGCTGGTATAAAGTGATTCCTTCTTTATGAAATACTATGCAAGTGGAGGCAAATAAGGCATGTAACTCAGTCTGCCTACCTAAAGCATCTGCCACAAAAAGTCTTCCAAGAAAAGAATATTCATTCTTCAGAAATTGCAGGCCCAATATGTGTGTGTGTGTGGGGGGGGGGGGGGGGGGGGGGTGGCAAGGTGAGTTTCACCAGACGTAAACATCCCAAGTGGGGAAGCTAAGGCCTGCATGAAAATGACTCAGAATGCGCACAGGCATTGATAAAGAAAAGGATCAGTGTCAAAGTCATAAGTCCTAACTAAAATTTTTCCATTTGTCCTTCTAAGGTGATCCAGTATCTGTCTGCTTGGGATGACAGACCACGATGCTTTGCCACAGATGGCCTGCACCTGTCGCCCCTGGGATTCCGGATACTGGCTAAGACTCTTGCTGCCTCTATAGTGCCTTTTTTAGGCAAGGTTCAAATAACAAATTCACCACCATAACAGGAATAGGCAAGCAAAAACTGAGGGTAATGCTACTCAGTGCTAGAAGTCTAAATCTCAAAATGCACTCACTTGAGGCACTCCTTAAAATGGAGAACATCAATATCTGTGCAGTGACTGAGACCTGGTTCAAGGATCCAGAGAGCACCCCTGCACTACCAGGCTATAACTCATACCACACTTTTCGGCTATGTTACCTGGACCGAAACACCAAAGGCAGAGGTGTGTCCATATTCATTAAGGATATCCTCATCTCCAGGCTAGTTGCTCAGCATAATGCATCCGAGGTTAAAGTGCAACTAACTCTGGGCAAAACTGCATTCCAAATTGTAGCTTGCTACAGATCCCCCACCATGCCCCAGGATTCCCACTCCTCTTTTCTTGATGTACTAGAAAATATTAGGGTTCAACCAAACACCCTAATAATGGGCGACTTCAACTACCCCACCATTAACTGGGAAAACTACTCATGTACCAACCCCTTTGCTCAACGTTTTCTGGAATTCATAAACTCCAATGCCCTGGATCAACTTATCCACACCCCCACCAGGGGCAATAATATCCTAGACCTAGTCATTACCAACATGAGTGACCGGTGTTCCACACCTGAAGTCAACTCCTCGTTGGTCCGATCCGACCATAAGCTAACCACCCTTGATATCCACATCCCGCCCCCACCCCCCATTAAGGAAACCACAGTAAAGAATTTCTTCAAAGCCAACTTCATGCTTCTTAAGACAGAAGTGGTGAACTTTATGACACCCATACAGATGGACAATACAGTTACAACTGCTGAATCCTACACAAATGCACTCTATAAGCACTTACACGAGTGCATGGATCATGCTATGCCAAACAGAACCAAGACGCTATCCTCCAAAAAAAGGAAGCCAATCAGGTGGTCCCCTGCCATAAACAAACTGTACAACAGAAGGAAGAAACTGTTGCAAAAGAGAGTAAAATCCCATGAGTGGAGGAGCTCCCTGGTCAGCCTCAGTAAAAGCTGAGATCCCTTATAAGATCCTCAAAAGCTAGCTACAAAAACAAAATTGCCACTAATTCCAAGGACAACCACAAAGCATTCTATAGCTATGTCAAGAATCTCGATGGCAACACCCAGATCTGCTCTGAGTTACAGCACAAAGGCAAGAAAATTACAGAACCAACTGATATTGCCAACATCCTGGCAGATAGGTTCAGTGCTAACTTTACCCCCCTCTCACCCCCTAAAGGGCCCATATCTATATAGGAAGAATGCAGAGTACCTGTAATCATAACTATGCAGGTAAAAGCTGCACTCTCTAAAGCCAAAAACACAGCATCCTTGGGACCGGACAACATCCCAGGCTGCGTTTTACACAAACTTCAGAATGAACTGGCTCCCCACTTAAGCAACATGTTCAATAATAGCCTCGCATCAGACTTTTTGCCCACTGAAGGGCACACAGCAACAGTTATCCCACTCCACAAAGGGGGAGCCACCACTGATCCCGGGAACTATCGAACTATTAGCCTGATGAGCCTGGTCTGCAAGGCCATGGAACATATCACCATGGAACTCATAAACAAAGACATTGGTAACCTCCAAACTCTGGATCCCACCCAGTTTGGGTATGTGAAAGGCAGATCATGCCTCCTGAACCTGATCGACTTTTTTGAGGCAGTCACCAAAACCGTAGATGAGGGTAAGATGCTTCACACAGCCTATCTTGTCCTTACCAAGGCTTTTGACACCATCCCCCATTCTGGAATTATAGCTAAACTCACTAAACTAGGTATAAATCCCTACATCACAAGATGGGTTGCCAACTGGCTCACTGACAGAACCCACACTGTAAAAGTTGCAGACTCCAAATCTGACCACAAAGCAGTGACAAGTGGAGTACAGTACAGTTGTGTACCTACCATAAATGTAGATGTTCGAGAGTATTCACTGTTGCAGTCATTATACTTGGGTTATCCGTTGGCAGGCTACCCGCAGTCGGCCCGAGTTCCAAATTTTTGGTTCGGCGTTGGTTGCTGTCGCCTCTTCCCTGACGTCAGTGCGCCAGGGGTATAAAAGATGCAACCAACTCCATTTTCTTCAGTTTTTCTTGCGCCAGATGTCAGGTGCCCCCAGATAGGAAGGCTGGAAAAAATAAAATTATGGCAAAAAGCATGCATGTACTAATATAAACATTTCCTTCATCTACAAGCAAATACCCACACAGGTTGTATAGAGTTGAGAAGTACAGAGAAGTCCCAGCAAAGTAAAGGGGGATGGTGGGTGGGTAACCTGGACTGCAACAGTGAATACACTCAAACATCTACATTTATGTTAGGTACACAACTGTACTATGTTCATCGTGTTTCACTGTTGCAGTCAATACACTTGGGTTGAATCCCAAAACTGAGGTTGGGCAGCTGGGTCTAGATTGGATTTGGAGAGGCTACCAGGCCCTGCAGGACTGCAGTGGCAAAGCCTGCTCTGGATTTAGAGTATAGAGGCAAGTGGTAGTGCTTGGTGAAAGTCTGCACTGAGCTCCAGTTTGCAGCTTCTAAAATGTCTTTGGTTGGTACTCCTCTGAGAAAGGCTGCTGAAGTGGCTGTTGCTCTGGTAGAATGTGGCCTAATGACCTTAGACACTGATTTGCCATGTTGTGCATAACAGAAGTGGATGCAGTGTCCTATCCATTTTGAAATTGTCTGCTTTGTGATAGGTTTTCCTTGTGATCCTGCAGCAAAGGCTAGAAACAATTGCTCAGTTTTTCTGAAAGCTTTTGTTTTGTCCAAGTAGAATCGTAGCTGTCTGTGTATATCCAAAGCGTGCAGAAGTCTCTCCCCTTTATTCTGGGGATTTGGGTAGAAAGTTGGTAAATGAATGGTTTGGTTCAGGGCCACATTGGAAACTACTTTTGGCATAAATGTTGGGTTTGTCCTGAGAGAAACCCTGTCCTGGTGAAAAATGATGAAAGGTTCCACAGCCATTAATGCCTGTAACTCTGATACTCTTCTTGCTGAAGTTATTGCTAGGAGCAGAGCAGTTTTCCATGATAAGAATTTTATATCCGCTGTGTTGTCTGGTTCAAAAGGAGGCAGTGTGAGTTTTTCTAAAACAAAATTGAGATCCCAAGTTGGTACTGGTGCTCTCCTTGGGGGTCTTATGTTTTTTGCCCTTCTGAGGTACTGTCTTAGTAGAGGATGTGAAAAAATAGGATGTTCCATATTGTAATGAGCTGAAATGGCAGAGGCATGGATTTTAATTGATGAGAAAGATAGGCCTTTGTCCAGCATCTCAGTTAGGTATTGTAAAAGCTGAGGTATATTTGGAACAAGTGGGTCGAGCCCTTGTGCCTGGTTCCAAGCACAGAATCTCTTCCATTTTTCTGCATAAGATTTCCTAGTGCTGGGCCTCCTGGCTTCTAAAATGACATCCATAACAGCTTTAGAGAGAGGTGCAGTCTGAGTGGCTACATTATCTGCCATGCTGCCAGATTTAAGGTTCTGAGTTGACTGTGCAGAATCTGATTGTTTTGTTGAGTCAGAAGATGAGGAATTTGAGGTAAAGGCCAAGCTGGGTCCTGAGACAAGCTCTTTAGGATTGGGTACCAGTGCTGGTGTGGCCAGTCTGGGGCAATCAGGATCATTTTTGGCCTTTCTTGTCTGACTTTTAGGAGTGCTTTGGTAAGAAGAGGCATTGGTGGGAAGGCATAGACTGTCAGAGCTTTCTAGCTGAATGCTAGAGAATCCACTTTCCATGCTTGAGAGTGATAAGTTCTTGTGCAGAATTTCTGTAGTTGGCAATTGTGAGGGGAGGCAAAAAGATCTATGTCTGAGTGTCCCCATTTCCTTGTTATAATGCTGAACACCTGTGGATTTAATTTCCATTCATGAGGGTCGAAGAGATTTCTGCTTAGTTCGTTTGCCAGTGTATTTCTTGATCCTGGCAGGAATTGTGCCTGCAGATGTACCTGATAGGTTAGTGCTGTGTTCCACACGGTCATGGCTTGCCTGCATAGGGGGTAGGAATGTGTGCCCCCTTGCTTGTTTATGTACCACATAACTGTGGTATTGTCCATCTTTATTAGTAGCTGTCCTGGATGTAGTAGGTCCTTGAAAGCTGTCAGGGCATTCTGTACTGCTAGCATCTCTTTCTGATTGATGTGAAGATGCATTTGTTCCTTGGGCCACGTGCCCTGAATACATTTCCCTGCCATATGTGCCCCCCAGGCATAACCCAATGCATCCGTTGTTATTGTCTACCTGGCTGTGGATAAGGTGAAAGGCTGTCCCTTGTTGTGGTGACAGGCCTGGGACCACCCTCAAAACTCCTGTTGTGGGCAAGGAATTAAAGTTATGATTGTCTCCAGTCTGTGACAATGTTGAGTCCAAACACTTTTTAGATACCATTGTAGTTTCCTCATATGCAATCTTGCATATGGAATTAGTAGAATGCAGAACGCCATGAAGCCCAGGGCCTGCAGAATTTTCTTGCAGGGAGCTGGGTCTTTGTTGCCATCAGTTGAAAGTATTGAGTCAGTTGCCTTTGTTTGTCTGGCGTGAGATAAGCCATCTGGGCAGTTGTATTTAAGCTTGCACCCAGGAATATTATCTTTTGAGAGGGCACAAGTTTTGATTTCTTT
The DNA here is from genome assembly GCF_019279795.1 of Protopterus annectens. Lineage (NCBI taxonomy): Eukaryota > Metazoa > Chordata > Ceratodontiformes > Protopteridae > Protopterus > Protopterus annectens. The sequence continues at coordinate 365,655,248 of NC_056732.1, read as the reverse complement.
TCATTTACTGTGTACACTAGGCAAATTAGTAATCTTTTTACAAATGCCAGATGCTTTAGTAGAATGTCCTTGCTCTCTGCTTGAATAAGGCAGTCGTCCAAGTAGGGATATATTTGAATTCCTTTTTGTCTGCAAAATGCAATTAATGGTGCCAGGCATTTTGTGAAGACCCTGGGCACAGTAGATAAGCCAAAGGGCAGTGCAGAGAATTGGTAATGCATTGAGCCTGCTATGAATCTGAGGTATCTTCTGCAAGTTTGTCTGATTAGGACATGCAGGTATTCCTCCTTGAGTTCCAAAGTAACTAGCCAAGCCTTCTTGCCCAGCATGGGTAGAAGCTGCTGTAGTGTTAACATTTTGAATTTTGGAACATCCAGGAAAGTATTTAGGATTGACAGGTCCAGTATTGGTCTCCAGGCTTTGTCCTTTCTGGGTACCAGGAAAAGTCTTGAGTAAAATCCTTGTCCCTGTTCTTGCTGTGGTACTCTTTGAATAGTTCACATGTCCATTAGAGCAGCAATTTGTTTTTGCGCCTCTGCCCATTGGTTCTGTGGCAGGTCTGGCATATCTCTTGATTTTGGAATTGTGTGAAAGTGGAATCTGTAAGCTTGAAAAACAATATTCAGTACCCATTTGTCCTGGGTGATTATGTGCCAATATTTTGAGAAAAGTGCTAGCTTTCCCCCTAGGGGTGCTGCCAAAAGGTAAGTGCTTGGCATCTGTAGAGGGAAGTCATTGGGACTGTTTCCTATAAGGTTGTGATTTGTCTTCCCCTCCTTTGGGGGCTGAAGCACCCCATTGTTTAGGCCTGTAGTAGCCTTGGGGCTGAGATCTGCCTCTTGGCCATCTGTATCTGCCTCTTTGTGGTCTGTCTGACACTGGAAAGGACCAATTTTTTGAAGGCCAGTTTCTGCTTAACCTGGGTGGTTGAACCTGTAAGAAATCCTTTACTGTCTGCATTGATTTTGCTTTATCCACCATTTTCTTTAACACCTCTTCTGCCTTAACACCAAACATGCTGTAGTGGAGCATCCAGTAATTTAACTTTAACATGGTCAGGTAAACTTTGTTCTTTCAACCAAGCATGCCTTCGAATAACAGAGCCTGTAACTGCGGCTCTACAAGAAGCCTCTAATGAATCAAAACCACATTGCAGAGTATGCTTTCCCACTTGTTCAGCTGCATGCAATAAATCCTGCATTTCCTTACTGTCAGGATTTTCTGAGATTGAAACCATTTTCTGCTTTAACAATGACATGAGATACTGTTGATATTTAAGCATGTGAAACTGGCAATTTAATGCCCTTACAGCTGAAGGAGCAGAAGTGTAAACTTTTTTCCCCCATCTGTCCAGAGTTCTGGAATCTCTATCCGAGGGGACAGGACTTTTAGCAGTGGAAGCCTTAACCCCTTTAGGACCCTGAGAAATAGTTTCTGGATCTGCAGCAGGGTTTTTGTAAAGGCATTTGTGAGAGTCAAGGACCCTGTAGTACCTGTCTGGCTTGACTGGTGCAGGGGGTAAAGAATCAGGAGTCAAACTGGATTCAGAAAAAACATCATCAACAATATCAAGCACAGGGGGAATAGCCAGCGGCCTGTGCTGAGGCAATAAAAGAAAGTCTCTGAACCTTTTCTTGGATTCTGAATAATCCTGGCTCTCCCAATGGAAATGCTCCCTCATGGTGTGCAGGGTTTCCCCAAAAGAATAATCCTCAGGAGGAGAGGCTGAAGGTATAGACTCTTCTGCATCAGAGTCCTCATAGGGAGGGAGGGAGTATCCCTGGTCAAAGAGGAATCAGAGGAAATAGAAACCTGGTCAGAGGAATCATAGTCAGTGTCTTGCCTAGGCCTTTTGTCAGGAGGGGGATGGGAACCACTGATTAAAGTAATTAGGTCTTCTGACATTTTAAGCATCTGTTTCTTTGGCATGGTTGACTGTTCAGTAGAATGCTGTACTTGTTTCTTTGCCTTTAATGGTGATTTTAACTTTGCCTTGGCTGCTGTAGTGGGCTTAATTGTAAGCTGTGAAGGTCTGAAAACACCCTCAGAAGCCGATGCCTGCTCAGCGGCTCCAGACCCATCTGAGGAAATAGTTTCTGTAGGCCCAATACCTTGAGTTTCCATAGGCCCAATACCTTGAGTTTCCATGGGCCTCGGTGTCTCCATGTGGCTGTTGGATAGGGCCTGTGGCTCTGAGGTAGCGGGTGTCAGGGGCTGCGAAAGCACCTCACTGAAAACCGGCGAACCGGCAACTGGCCTAAAAGAGGCTTCGTTGTCGGTTTTGGACCTCGGATGCCTGTCCTTTTCTTTGTCTTTGCGTTTTTTATAAATTCCGGTCATCGGTTATTTCGATGGCATTATGTAATTAAACCTTCGGCCAAAATAATGTAAAGCAAAATCAAGCTGACATTTAATAGTGCGTTTGTTGAATCTAGCACAAAACTGACAACTAGTAACGTCATGCTCAGGGCCTAGGCAAGGAATACAGTAAGAGTGAAAGTCCTTATGAGGTATTTGCTTCCCACAAGAAATACAATTATTAACTTTTACTGACATCGGTCTGGAGCAAGAAAAAGTTTCCCAACGGGGTACTTAGCTTTATTGAAGACATTGGTTCTGAAACTCAATTTCAAAAATCTCAGGAGTCGGCCGACCGGCACTTGCGAACTGCTTTTGCTTTGGGCACCGTGCGGCAAGAAAGACTGGAGAAAATGGCGTCAGTTGCATCGTTTATACCCCTGGCTCACTGACGTCAGGAAAGAGGTGACAGCAATCAACGCCGAACCAAGACTTTGGAACTCAGGCCGACTGCGGGTAGCCTGCCGGTGGATAACCCAAGTGTAATGACTGCAACAGTGAAACACAATGAACATCACAGGGTTCCATCCTGGGACCTCTCCTGTTTGGTATCTACTTCTCTGAAGTACAGGCTAACACAGAAGGCCTCTGGCTAACGAAGTTCACAGATGACTGCAAACTAGGAGCCATAATCAAGTCCCTAAATGATGTGGACATCCTACAGAAGGGCTTCGCTGAGACAGATGCCTGGTGTCAGAGCCATGGCCTCAAGCTCAATGCCAAAAAGTGCAGTGTCATCCCTTTGGTAAAAACTCTGTACCCATGAACTACCACATAGGCAGCAATATACTTAACACCAAATTTGTGATAAGAGACCTTGGGACCCAGGTGGACAGTAGTCTCTCCTTTGATAGTCACATCGCCACAGTAGTCAGGAATCCTTCTATGTGGCACACCTCATCATAAAAGGGTTCTCGTTGTCATTGTTCCCCTCTACTCGACACACATTAGACCCATTATAGAGTACAACGCCCCTTTTGGAATGTACCTCAAGACATCTGCAGTAGCTGGAAAGGCCATAGAAGTACCTCACAAAGAGGATTACTGGCCTCAAACAAAAGCCCTACACTGACCACCTCAAAAAACTCCAGCTTTACTCTGTAGCATATCGCCTACTCCGAGGTGATCTCTGTCTAACATATAAAGCTATGTCAAACCCAGAGTTGTTGGACATGCTACACCTAAAGAAATAACCATCCCTCTGAACTACATGCTCTATGGACCTAAACCTTGTCACCACAATAAACAGGACATGCTGGAGGGATAGATTCCTGTCCCAGAGACTTCCCAAACTCTGGAACAGGCTACCCATCTATGTCAAGCAAAGTTCTTCATTAGCACTCTTCAAGAAAAATCTTGATGAGTGGATGGGAAATAGGAAATACACCCTGGGGATCACTTCTGTGTCTCTGCACAACAGTGGCACAGGAAAATAACTTTCTTGGATGGTGTAAGCCAGTGAACCTTGTTGGATAGGCTTAAATAGGCCCTTGGGCCGATAGCCTAGTACCTACCTATGAACCTATGAACCTATAAGTCTTCTGAATAGAAGTTTTTCTTTTTTTTTTTTTTTGAAGAGGAAATGACAGGTCTATAAAGGGCAAGTAAAAAGGCAGAGGCAGGAGTGCCCTGACAGGCCTGTTACTGCACTGTATGTCAGCTGCATAATCAGAGCAGCAATCCTGGATACTGTACGGGTCTATGTTTTCTGTCGTTAATGTTCACTATTACCCATATCCTCTGTGGAATACTGTAGTTCAACTAGAAGGTCTCTTTGAAAGGACAAAAGTTGTTTCAAAGATTCTGACACCCTTATGGATAATATGGTAATTGCAGCCTCACTATTATCAAGAGCTCATAAGTCCACAGATCATGCTCTGGAGGATAGACAGTCAGAAACTGTGGAGCTCGATTCCTCTTGAGAGCTCCTGCTGAAGCAGTGATTTCAGGCTTGAGAGTCTGATTCCAAATTCACGTTACTGAAAGGGACATGATATTTTGCCATCCTTCATAGGAACAACAGAGCCACAGTAACAGGGTGCTCTCATGCATATTTATCAACACCTGTAATGTGTCCATTAGGGGTGAGACCATTCAAAATGATTGTTCTGCTAGCCTGCAGGTTTTCTACAACCTTCTTTAGGAAGATATGACAGTGAAGGCTAACCATCTTTGTTTCTCCCACAAATTTTTCAGAACCTCACCAAACTTGAGATCTTCTAGTGCTAAAATAGGTGGGGGCCCTTTTTTAACATCTGTGCCTTCTGAGATTTGGTTATTGTCTTGAAAGAATTGTGTACAATTTGCATTCTGTAGGCTTGTTAAGCCATGTAACTGCAGTTTACCACACTGACAATGATGTTGTTATTTAGTCAGGTAAGTTAACAGGTGCAGGACAAAGGGAAAGAAGTATAGAAATGTTATCTGTGGCAATGAAAACCTCAAGAGAGGAGGGGGATTGGTTGACGCATTTGTGATGGAAGGGGCTACTGCTCTTAGGAAGGCTTTACTTTGTAAAGCAGAACCTTGCTACATCAAGTCTGCTTTTCTGTTGTACTCTGACAGGCAGTCCGCTCCTGGAATATAGGAATATGGCTGTAAAAGGAAAATAGATGCCAGCAAAACAAAGGCCTGTGGAAGGAGTGCCTATTAGTCAATCTCCAGTTTGCCTAACTCTAGGTAAACAATCAAGGAGACTGACATCAGGGTTTCTATGAACTCTGTCCCCAGCATATGTGAGGCTGACACTTATCTTGTTTACATTCAATGAAGATGTTTATATAGAAAGGGTTGTAATATTCTATGCCAGTGTCTGACACCCAGTGAGCCTCAGGCTTTTTACTAGCTGCAGCTAGATTATCATAATCTACTTATGATGAGATTTGGTCTGCTAGTTAGAAAGAGTGTCAAATATGAGTACTAGAGAAGGATGTGATGCCATTAAAGATAAGGAAAAGAGTGAGAAAGTGGCCTCAGGTCAGTCAGGAACAACATCCATAATTTGATTTAGGGATCCATAACAATATAAGTGAGGAGCATCTTTGCTGACTCTGCCTTCAGATCCATTGTCTTCTGTCATTTTGCAGACTTTTATACAGAGATATTTGGGGTCTCTGATGTGCCTTAGTGTGTTTGGGTGAACACATACATTTATACTGGCATGTTCTAGAAGGTTGAGGATGAGGAGATCTAGAAGAACTACAGCAATATAACTGTCATCATTATGAACATTAAATATTTCAGAACAGTCTTTCATTTGTGCCTTTTTTGTGGTACTTTTAAAACCACTACAGACAGAATGTGTTTGGGTGCTATAGTTGATGCCCAAATAGATTTAACAATCTGCCTGCATGAGGATTCTGTTTGCCGTAAGGAACTTGTTTAACAAGACTGTAACTGCTGAATTGACAGAGGTCCATGTCAGAGATAAAGTAAAATAAGAAATGATATTGAAGAAGTAGAAAATAATTCACCTTTAAACATTTGGAAGAAGAGGAAAAATCTGATCTAAAGCAGCACAGAATATACTTCTCAAACTCACGGTGCAAGAAATCTGACTGAAGTCAGAATAATGGAGAAGAGACAAGGGCCCTAAAACAGAGACTGATTTTAAATACTGCTCTTAAAAACTTAGCTTGCTAAAATAACAGGTTTTGTGTTAGAATGTATTTGCTTTAGGATATAAAGTATGAATCACAAATGTTTGTCATTATGTAGTGACTTCATTTTATGTGGAAAAGACCAAAAGTATGAGGCAAAAATCTGGGCATTCTGCAAAAATTTGGACAGTTGAGCGGTATGATGCAGAATAAACAGTTCTACCTGACATAAACGAAACCCCAAAACACCGACAACGCAATCACCGAAACCACATAACCGACAGTACAAAAACACGAAACCCCACATGCCCGACAACGAAATAACCGATGGTACACAAACACGAAACCTCATACACTGCACACACCACAATCACAACAATCAACAAACAAAACACATTCCCTGTCCAAAAACCACATACACAACACAAGCACACCAAAATCCCTACAAACCCACACATACACAACTACCTACAACCCTAACCCAAACCCTAACCCTAAGGTCCGTCACTACCGCACACTTACCTGACCCACTCCTAACCCTAACTCACTTATCCCGCTAACCCAAACACAATCACTACCGCACACTTACCTGACCGCTCCTAACCCTAACTCACTTATCCCCCTAACCCAAACACAATCACTACCGACACTTACCTGACCCGCTCCTAACCCTAACTCACTTATCTCGCCCCTAACCCAAACACAATCACTACCGCACTTACCTGACCCGCTCCCTAACCCTAACTCACTTATCCCGCCCCTAACCCAAACACAATCACTACCGCACAATTTCATTCAGCCTTACCTGCACATTGACGTTCTTATGAGCCGTCGACTTTAACTACTTTCGGCATTTTCAGATTTCGCGCTTCTGAGGCTTCAAAATTTTCTGTCGGTGTTCTCTGCTGTCGGTGAACTCAGGTAGAACCGAATAAACACATATAAAGAAAACAAAAATGCCTCAGAAAATATCTGCTCCCTCAAAGCAGCTTGGAGCTACTCAGTATGAGACCAAACTCTTCCTGGGGCAAAGAGCTTCAGTATTCCGATACAGCAGGCAATTATGGGGTCATGGGAGGGGTTTAGTACACTGTGAAAATTCTGTGTACCAACCAATATCAGTTTGTCTGCTCCTGTAGTCAGAGCTCTTTGAGGTTAAATCCTTAGTTCCTTATTGCCTCTCTTTAGTTACCAGTTTCTTTGTTGCTCTGATCAGCTCCCTGTGCTCTGCTCTATATTTGTAAGAAGTTAGTATCTCTGAGAAGTTGTATACTTACTTTTTTATCAATTTCTCTAACATTCTTGATATATCTATATATATATATATATATATATATATATATATATATATATATATATATATATATATATATGAAAACTTACTTGTTTTCTTCTTAATTTTTGTTATTTTACTTTCTTTTTTTTTTCTAGTTTTCAGGTTTTGGTGCGAGTTTCTTCTATGCAGTAAATGTTCTACATATCAATTTAATTTTTTAATTTTCCAATTCCACCTAAGAAGTTGTTCCTTAATTCTGCAACGACTCACAACTTCTAATGAATGCCATTACTGAACTTCAATAACGGTATCCTTCTAAGCAGGAATCACATAAATGGCGTAGTGGTTACTCCCGTTATAGGAGGAGCTTCAGTTACGTAGGTGTAAGTAAACCAACTGATGCTCATTACTTCTAGACTGTTTATCTACAAGCTGAATCCAACTTTGAGCAGGAATAAGATTCTTTGGTACTTCCTTATTATAGCAGTCTTCACGAAATTGAAAAATGCCTTGGCAAAATCACTACGAAGATACACTTCAGGGATTATGCATCTTATGCATTTTATATATATATATATATATATATATATATATATATATATATATATATATATATATATATATATATATATATATATATATATATATACATTGTACATTTTGTATATATATAAAATATACACAAGTTTATGTAATACTGCTATGCACGTCTTACTTTCAATGCACTCTGTCTACATGTTCATAATCAACTATTATCAGTGCGTCCATAGATTTTAATGCAACTACAAGACAATTATGTCTTTATTATTTTTAAATCTCTTAACTTTCAGGATTATGTCTTGCCCCTTCCCCAGCTGACTCTCTCAGAGTCAGAAAAGGTGAAGAGTCATATAGCAACTTTAGAGAAGATCATTTCAGACAAGAAAGTAAGATATTGAAAGTCTTGATAACTCCCCTAAACTTCCTAACCATAGAGAAGGGCATGCACTGATGCTTTCTGCACATCACAGCACAGGCCTGTGCATGCAACCACAAGGCATGTTTTCACCCCCCCCACACACACACAGCTCCAGTGACAGCATTATATGCATAATGTTCACCTTATAATACCTCTGGCTGGGACAAAAAATGCATGGCCTGCCCCCGAGTAAGAAAAGCTATGACAAAATATGTAACTCACTCCCTCTACCTATCCCCCTGGCTAGCTCCTTCAGTGACTGAGCAAAATGCGTGAGCCTGCTGTCTTGGGCCTAAAGCAGACTTCAAGCCAAATGCACAGTGCAAAAGGACAGACATCATTACCTCGCTGTATGTTATACCTGCACTTTACTGAAGCATTCACATGTGAGTGTCTTTTATATGATTTTGCTTCCTCTCTAGATGTTAGATCTATTATGTGAACTGGTGGTTTTTCACTTCACCATTAGTGTGCAGACACACAGTTAGTATGTATAAGTTGGGAAGAGGGGACAACAGCTTCAACACACACACACAGACAGACACACACACACACACACACACACACACACACACACACACACACACACACACACACACACACACACACACACACACACACACACACACACACACACACACACACACACACATGCACACACTTGGTTTTGTATGTTGTTTTTAAGTTAGACTTCTTGATGGTGAAAATTTCATGGTGTGACTTGTATTTAGATGTCTCACAGGAACATAGGAAAACCATATGTTGTACCTTTCTACCTGCATTTCTCATTCATCTAGCTCCAACAAGAATTTTATCAATATACTTGTGAATCCTAACAAATACTGCTGAGATTACACAAAGTATACACTAAACCAACAGATTAAATCAAATAGCAAAATGTACTTCTGCCTAATGTGTCATCAGATATTTTCCATAAGGAAGAGAACAGACATGAAAGACGTATTAAATGGAAACAGTTCTTGGGGAACTGCTATAATTTAACAAATATATTCCACAAATGGACTTACGATGTAGTAGATTTACAGTGGAAATGCTGGAAGGGATGCAATGTTAATAGAAAGCATCTACTAAAGGACAACAATGAACAGCATTATGTTTTTTTAAATTTAATAAAAGGAATTTTAAAGAAAATAGAGACAGTAGTTATGTCTTTGAATATAATAGTACACTTGATATGAAAAGTAACATAATCAGAAAATTTGTGACAGCAGTTAAGAATAATATGAACTTTAAAGATATTTTCCATCTATGACATGTTATTCCTTTAAGTCACAACCATAAGTGATATGTTACGGCATAGTCAAGTTATAAAACCTAAAGTACAATAGGAGCTGCACATTCTTTGAGGAGTTTGTAACAGTGTAGCTCTTGTATTTGTTATAACTATATATTACATAGTAACTTTTTTTATAAATAAGCAACTTTTTCAGTTTAAAGTCATAACCATTTGCTTTTTTCGTATATGCTCTGTTTTTTTCTAGTAACAACGATTTTATGGGGAAACAAAAGTTTAGGAGAATTTAAGAGGCATTAGAAAGTGCAATAAGAGAAGTCCAAGTATTTTGCAGTTTGATTTATTTCACTACAGAGATGTAGCTCCAGAAACAGTTACAAAATAAAATTTGATTTTATCAAGATGTTAGAAATCAGCTAAAGTGAAAGTTGGCACTGCTAATTTGAAATATGGATCCATGTAGATTTAATAATAAGTTGTCCTAGGGATAGTTATTGATTAATCACATGCTCTGCTTTTGTTCAACGTATCTGCCAATTCTGATTGCCTTATTGTTATATTAATTAGTTTTAATTATTATATTTATATACACAGCTTGCTGTGCTTTTGTTACTGCTGCAGAGGTTGTGGCTATGGTACCACAGTTAATAAAGTTTTAGAAATCTATCCTCATTTCTTATATTTATTATTTTGTTTGTTTTAGTGCTTTCACAAACTACACAATATACCTGTGACATCCCCACTCTGGGCCAGTAATCAAGGAGCCTGAATCCTCACCACTGACACTGGAGAGGGACGTTCACTTGGAATACAAACGGATACACTCAGTACTTCCAGATGCAGACATCTCTGCATCAAGCACAATTTCCCTTAAGAGCACACAGGAAACACATTCAGCCTCGGGTCAGGGTTTCTTTATCTGTCTCTCTCCAGGTCCCCAGTAAGATTCCCCACTCGTACAACTGCACAGTTAAGTCCTCAGCCGAGTGCCCAAGCCAAGTCCTCTACCACTCTCTCTGTAAAACCAATGCTTCGTATCCCTGCTGCACATAGTTGACAGACACATATACACACACACACACACACACACACACACACACACACGCACACACACACACACATGCACACACGCACACACACACACACACACACACACACACACACACACACACACACACACACACACACACACACACACACATACACACACCTGGGGAAGGCTGGCACAGGTTTATTAGCTATGCCCCCTTCTGCAGAGACTATAAGGTAGTTATTACTGCCACCAAGCAAAACAAAGGCAGCTACCTAAAGCTCTTGCAGGAGCTATTGTAGTCCTTTCATCTGAATGGTATAGAATGAAGATGGGGAATGTGTTAAAAGATCCAGTGACATATCAGGAAATTGACATCCTAAGCCTAGAGAGGATGATCAATAAGACCCAGAATATACTATATTCCATGCTTATAGAAGGCAGTTTAACAAATGAACAGTATAATTTCTTAAAGGTAGATCATCCAACTGTTCCCTCTATAAGTGGACTACCTAAGGTACATAAAGATCCTTCAAATCCACCTTTTCGCCCTACAGTATCAGGGCAAGGGTGGTTGACAGAATCTATGTCACTTTTTGTAGAGAAAAATCTTAAAGAAGTCCTATTGGAAATTCCCAGTGTCCTTAGAGATACAGATGACTTCTTAGAAAAGTTAACATACTTTATAGACACTCTAATAGAGAGAGAGAGGATCTATTACTGGCTACCATGGATATTACAAGTCTATTTACGTCAATACCCAATGAGTTTGGAGTGGAAGCAGTGAGGAAGATTATTGTAAAAGAAAAAAGGGATAGTATTGATGTGAAAGCAATATGTTCCCTTTTGGAAATTATATTGGATACGAATCTATTTCACTATGGAAATTCTATTTATTGGCAATGATGGGGAGTTGCGATGGGCATACCATGTGCCAACAGTTACGCAAATATTGTCCTCTCAGAGTGGGAAAGCAAGTATATTCTAAGTGAATATAATCCTTGGTCACAGAATATGAAATGTTATGGTCGTTTTGTAGAAGATCTCTTTATTTTATGGAAAGGGAATGAAGCCCAATTCTTGTTATTTCAACAGTACTCGAATGGGACTACATCATTTTTGGAGTTCACTGGTCAAATATCATGCGACTCAGTGAATTTCCTAGATTTGAATGTAAAATTGAATTAAGGGGGAACACTGGAAACAATATATAGAAAACCTACTTGGAGGAATCATTATCTTCACAAAAGTAGTATGCACCCAAGACATGTCACAAATAATATTATGAAAAATGAAGTTACAAGAATTAATAAGAGATGCACGCAGGAGTCTGTAATTCAGCAAGAGGTGACCAGCCTACAGGACTGCCTACGAGTACAAGGGTACTCGAGGAGATATGTTGAAATGAACATATGTGAACCCTAGCATGAGAAATAGACGAAACCATGCAGCATATGAGAAAAAGAAACAGAATTCACCTTGTACATGGTTGTGTGTTACTTATAGTACAGAATGAAAGATGGTTTCCAGAAACCTACTTTAATGGAAGGAAAGGAACTTTTCAATGTGGCAGCTGTTCTGCCTGTGGGCACATTGATAGCAATAACACCTTTAGATGTCCGAGAATGAATAGGGTTTTCATTTTCAACTGTAAGGCTACATGTGCCACTAAAAATTTTATTTATTTAGCTACCTGCACAGAATGTCCTTCTTTTTATGTTGGAAAAACTAACCAGAATTTTAGGAAGAGAATATCTAGGAGACATCAGAAGAGGACATGTTCATAACGTCTTGGCGATACATACATCAAGATTTCCCAGTCATAGTTTTGTTTTTAAAGTTATTGAGAAGATATCTGGTAACATTAAAAGAGGAGATATTGTTAATAAAACGGAAGTCTGTGAAACTAAATGGATAGTAAATCTACTAGCTGATCGAGCTCCTGGCTTGAATGCAATTATTCCACTTAAACCAATGCTTAAGGCAAGGAGACCTACCATTGGATGAGGGGTAGGTGTGTTACTGAATCATGAAGCTAAGTGGATGGATAAAAGAAAAAGAAGGTGTTGTCTGTCACTTTGAATTCTATTGGATAAGATTTTGGTATAAATACAAGTAATGGTGTCCCGGTTCAGTATGATCTGATGAAGGATTTTCCGAAAGCGCTTATCGTATGTTTATTTGGGACGTTATACCTATACTCGAACTGAAGGAGAACTTGTCAAACCACTTGCTGCTGAGTACTTTGTGCTTGAAAATTGTTTCTTATTACATGCTTGAAGCGCAGTCAAGTTTCAGTCTAGTGCTTAACAGAATAAGGGAACGCTAGCGTCTTTTCAACGCTTCGTATTGTGAGCGAACTTGGAACACTGACAGAAATTGTAAGCTCATTTGGCTCTAATTATTGAGCCCTGCACTTCTATCTGAACAATAATTTATTTTTGTTACAAGTATCAAGGTGTGTTTTAGATGCACATAAGGATTTTTATGGCAACAGCTGTTTTTGGTAGCTTTATTGCAAAATGAACATTTGTGCTTAAACGCAATAATGAGCTTACTAAGAAGAAGTGGGACTATTTCGTGGTTAACCAAGCACTTGGGAACACTTTGAAATGCAACTTTTAATATTTTTAGTAAAATACTTCATACTTGGAACAGCTGTGGAGTAGCGGTGTGATTTTTTCTTTAAGGCTCTTGCAAGGGTACTTAATTATACTGAATGCAATTAATATTAATACAAATGGTAATGTTGACCAAACAGTAAGGCTTTCAGGAGTGGCCACAGTTATCACCAAATAAATATATGGAAATGCTTTCAAAGCTTAAATATTTTTTCTAAAAGGACCAGCCACAATTAGAAGTTTAAATATATTTAATAAAAAATAATAAAAGACATGAAAATACTAATCAGCTATTTACAGTACACACCAGAATTTAATTCCCAGAGAATATTAAAAATAACACAGATGAAAAGTTTCACACAGTTGTAGAAATACAGTATTTAGCTAGTATCACTATCTCTTATTGATTGACTAAAAGAATTACTGTTCCTACTTATAGAATAGAGCAAGGCAAGATGATGTGAGTAGTCCTTGTTGTCAGATCCAAAACAGAGTACAGAGTACAGAAGCAAGGCAAGACGATGTGGTACTTATTGTCAGAAACAAAAGAGACCCCAAGCATACATCCAAATCAACAAAAGAAGGACATGACCAGAAGAAAATTAAGGTTTTGGAATGGCCCAGCCAGAGCCCAGACCTAAATCCAATAGAAAATCTGTGGGGTGACCTGAAGAGGGCTGTGTACAAGAGATGCCCTTGCAATCTGAAAGATTTGGAGTGCTTTTCCAAGGAAGAGAGGGGAAATATTCCCAAGTCAAGATGTGTCATGCTGATAGACTCCTACCCAAGAAGACTGAATGCTGTAATTAAATCAAAAGGTACTTCAACAAAGTATTAGTTTAAGAGTGTGCACACTTATGCAACCAGCTTATTGTACATTTTTTATTTTTTATATTTTTCCCCTAAATGAATTTGTTTGTTTTTCAGTTGAATTGTGCAGGTTATAGGTCACATTAAAGGTGGGAAAAGTTTTGAAATGATTTATTGTGGTCTAATTTTTTATATCACAAAAACCTGCCATTTTAACAGGTGTGTACACTTTTTATGTCCACTGTACATCTGGTCATCTGAAACTATTTCCTGCACTATCCCCCATCACTAGAAGCTACCAGGGTTTAGCACCTATGTGCTACAATACACAAAGATAGAGCATTGCTCGGATGTGGTGCAGCTGCTGGAAGTCATAAAACCAGAAAACCATTCCACTCTTCCTACAGAAGCTACAATCTGTTCTCTAGCATAGACATTGCATCTTTGGCTCCATTCAAAACTGTGAGATAACATCTTTATGGCTTAACCTATAAAGTAATTTCATTTCAAGAATATTTTCAAAGTCAGGTGGGTTAACCTCTTCCCTCCCAGTACATGCTGTTACAATGTATTCATTTAATTCAGTTACAATAATACATGTGCATTTCTTTTCCAGCAGGGCACACTGTTGATACATTTTAAACAAGCAAACCTCACAAACACATTTTCAGCAAAAACATCTGTATAAATCAGTCTGATATACAAATGACATATAATTATAGTGAGAGTAGGAGCAGAATGCATTGATTTCTTTACTGCTACAGTTTGCTGTGAGGGAAAGGTTAGTTTGCTTTTTATTTGTTTTATTTTGTATTATTTTATTGTCTTTTTCTGTTTTGTATATTGTGATTTGTTTTCTTTACACTGTGTTTTACTTGTATTCTGCTTTTAACTGCATATTAAAACTTGAAAAGAGACCACAGCTCTGTCTCTTGTGAGTCATACAGAATTTTTTCTCACCCTGCCACCCAGTCACTGTTGTGTTTGTAAACACCACTGTCTTTCTAGTTGCCTGCCCCTTATGTTAATTTGACCATATATCTCATTTCCTCTTTGCTTTTACTGGCTGGTATGAGTAAGCACAAAATTAGCATTTTGTGAAATCACTCCTCTTCAATTATTTAAATTTATTGGCCATTGTTCTGTATTCCATAGTACCAGAATACAAAAGTGACCACCCCCTTTCAATCTATCTTGCTGTTTTAAAAATAGTGATTCCCCACTAAAACTTAACTTTTTAAATGGGTTAAACTTAAGTTACCTACTTTCACATCTAACTTCTCTAGTACACACTGCAGTGTTTAGGATAAACTATTTTTTTTTCATCTATACCTTTAAGCATATATTGCAAGACCACCAGTTATTAGAAAGCCCACATTCTGCCTCTCAGTAGTCATCTTGGGATTAAAGCTTCTGTTTTTTCCTGGTGAGAGAAGGAGTGCAGTTACATTATTTCCTGGAGACTGCTGATCACCAGAAAGCTTAATAATTGCTTTATATGTGACAGCTTGGAATCTGTGCTTATATTCTGATCCTGGATGTGAGTAGGAGCAGAGTGCATTGATTCCTGACTCTTTCTGGTTGGAGAGTGAGTGTCTGTGCTTAATGTACTTGATTGGTCTTATTGCTATTCAAGACATCTACCAGAAAAAAACTACAAACCTGCGGTCCCTTGCATCATCTGGGGCAAGACTGTGGATCACAAAACAGGCCGTGGCCTGCTTCTATTTTTGGGACTGGTGCTAACATTTTGCTTCTGGTGAGAGAAGAAGCAAAGGAGTATTGTATCCCAACAGAGTGAAGCTGAGCTGAGACCAGCATTAGTAGTAGCCAGGCAGTAGCCATTCATGTGACTTCCCTCTTTTCGTCATTCTTGACAAGCTAATTCTTTATTTTTTCAGAAAGTACTGCTTGATTTCTTTCTAACTTCAGAATATCTGCCTAAATACTTCATCCTTAAATTTTCAGGGTCTACATATTAGTTTCCCCTCAAGTGTTTGGCAGTGTTCTGTACAGACTCAGACACCTTGAGTGACATTGTTCCTGTAAAAGGAATATATAAGGAAATAGCTCCAATACTTAGTAATAATGACCATCTCTCTTGGCATGTCTAAAAGTCAGTTCCCTGTGCTTTCTGCTATTAACCTGGTGAACTTGGGCATTCTGAGGCAGTGTAGCAACTGACTCATGTACACAGACAACCCTCTCCTCTTACCTCCCAACACTCAGACTTGTGAGAGATGCACATATATCCAAATTGGAAGCCATGTACTCTCAAGCCAAGACCGGAATAACTGGTCAAGAGAAGAAGGTCAACACCTGCACCACACCACATGCATCACATAGCCCTCCAGAACACACACCATCACAGCTCTCACATAAAAACACAAACCACACACCCACCTTCGTGGAGGTTCTCAATAGAATTCTACCCAGACAGTAGAGACCTCTAAGGCAGAAACGCACTTGACCACCACAACACAGCACAAACCACAAGACATATAGCTCACCTACACAATGTGCCCCTTAACCTAAGCCCCTAAGGCAAAACAGCTTGGCCAATACACTAATCATAGGTGACTCGATAGTGAGGCACACTGATGTCCCAGTCACTAAGTTTAATAAGGAGAAGGTAACAGTCAGCTGTCTATCAGGTGCCAGAATGTGACACATACCACATGCACTCAGGTCACTAGACAACAAATACAAGTATGACTCTGTCACTGTCCATGTGGGTGTGAATGACTTGAGATGCACCTCCCTGGACTAAATGTAAAGAGACATGCAGGAGCTCTCAGATTATGTTGCCCAGGTAGGTATGACCCTAGCCCTGAGCAGCATCCTACCATCACCCAGAATGATACCACAGTACGAGCAGAAAATGATTGACTTCCACAATCGGCTAAGTTTATGGTGTCATTCCAAGGGGATCTAGTATCTGTCTGCTTGGGATGACATGACTGACAGACCTTGATGCTTTGCCAGAGATAGCCTGCATCTGTCACCCCTGGATTTCTGGATACTGGCTAAAGCTCTTGCCACCCCTATACTGCCTTTTTTAGGTGATGTTCCAAAGACCAAATTACCACCACAACAGCTATAAATAAATGCAATCTGAGGGACATACTGCTCAATGCTAGAAGTCTAAATCTCAGGATGCACTTACTCAAAGCACTCCTCAAAATGGAGAACATCAACATTTGTGCTGTAACAGAGACCTGGTTTAAAGCTCCAGAAAGCACCCATGTGGTACCAAGCTGTAACTCATTCCACACCTTTCGGTCCCAGAACATGGACCGAAGCTCCAAAAGTGGTGGTGTCTCCATATTCATAAAGGATATGCACGCCTCCAGACTAGTAGCCCAGCATAATGCATCTGAGATATTTCAGGTACAATTACATTGGGTAAGACAGCGATCGAGGTTGTAGCCTGCTATTGGTCCCCAACCATGTACCAAGACTCTCACTCCACATTCCTAAGCACCCTGGAAACTATTAGGCTCCAACCCAACACTCTCATACTAGGTGACTTCAACTACTCCTCCATCAACTGGGAAAACTACTCATGCACCAATACACTGGCCCAACACTTCCTGGAATTCATCAATTCCAATGCCCTGGACCAGCTCATTCTTACCCCCACTAGAGGAGGCAACATCGTTGACCTGGTTATTACAAACATGGGAAACCATTGCTCTACACCAATAGTCAATTCCTCCCTGGTTAGATCTGACCACAAACTAATCACCATGGAAATCCACATCTCACCCACACCCCCTGTAAAGCTAACCACCAAGAAAAACTTCTCCAAAGCTGACTTTGGGCTCCTAAAAACAGAGGTGGCTAACTTCATGGCACCCATGTCAATGGAAAATAGGTGCATGACTGCCGAATCATAGACCAATGCACTGTATGAACACATACATAAATGCATGGAACTAGCCATACCCAACAGAACAAAGACGATCTCCTCAAAAAAAGGATGACAATCTGGTGATCCCCTGCCATTAATAAACTCAACAACAGAAGGAAGAAACTGTTGCAGAAAAAGGTGAAGTCTCAAGACTGGAAAAACTCCCTTATTAGCCTCAACAAAAACTTTAGATCCCTCATCAAAACCTCTAAAGCCAGCTATGAAGGCAGAATTGTGGCAGACACTAAAAACAACCACAAAGCCTTCTATAGTTATATCAAGAATCTCCACGGCAAAACCCAGGTTTGCTCTGAGTTACTGCACAATGGTACCTCCTATATCGAGCCAATAAATATTGCCAACATACGCCAACATCCTGGCTGACATATTTAGTGCATGTTTACCCCCCCCCCCCCCAAAGGACCGATAACAATACTGAAGAAATGCCAGGCACCCAGCATTATTGCAGCACAGGTTAAAGCTGCGTTGTCCAAGGCCAAGAATACAGCTTCCATGGGATCCGACAATATCCCTGGATGTGTTCAACTTGAACTACAAAGTGAACTGGCACCACATCTGTGTACCCTCTTCAATCACAGCCTCACCTCAGGCTGTGTCCCTACCAAATGGTACACTGCTACAGTCATCCTTCTCCATAAAGGGGGAGTGACTACAGACCTGGGAATTATCACCCCATTAGCCTGACAAGTCTGATATGTAAGGCTATGGAGCGCATCATCATGGACCTAATTAACAAGGATATAGGGAATATCCAAACTCTAGATCCCACACAATTTGGTTTTGTGAAAGGTACATCATGCTTGCTCAACCTGGTTGACTTCTTTAAGTCAGTCACCAGAGCTGTGGATGAGGGCAAGGCATTTCATACAGCCTACCTTGATCTGATCAAGGCCTTTGATACCATTCTCCACTCAGGAATTATTGATAAACTCACCAAACTAGGTGTCAACCTCTATATCACTAGATGGGTTGCAAACTGGCTCACAGATAGAACCCACAGTGTGAAAGCAGCAGATTCCAAGTCAGACTGCCAACCAGTCATGAGTGGAGTCCCACAGGGATCAGTCCTGGGTCCTCTCCTGTTTGGCGTTTACTTCTCAGAAATCCAGGCCAACACAGAGGGACTCTGGCTGACCAAGTTCACAGATGACTGCAAGCTGGGAACCATTATTAACTCCCCAAGTCATGTAGACATCTTACAGAAAGGTCTCACTGAGACCAATGACTGGTGTCGAAACCATGGCCTTAAGCTTAATGCCAAAAAATGCATTGTCATCCCCTTTGGGAAAAACTCAGTTCCCACTAATTGCCAAACTGATGGGAGCCCACTGAACACTGAAGGCATTACAAGAGATCTGGGGACACAGGTTAAGAGCAAACTCTCCTTCGAACACCACATTGCAACTGGGGTCAGAAAGTCCTTCTACGTGGCACATATCGTTACCAAGAGTTTTGCATCCAGGAAGAAGGAGGTCATCATTTCTCTCTACTCTTCCCTCATTAGGCCAGTCATCAAGTATAATGTCCCATTTGGCATGTACCTCACTAGACACATGCAACAGATGGAAAGGACACAAAAGTACCTCATGAAGAGGATACTAGGCCTTAAAAACATGTTGTACACTGACAGACAAAACAAATCCAGCTATTCTCTGTCTGATATCATCTACTAAGAGGCAATATCTGCTTTACTTACAAAGCCATGTCTGACCCAGCTCTGTTAGAAATGCTACATCTAAAGAGATCCCAGTCCCTCCGCAACACATGCTCCAGAGACCTCAACCTCATTACCACAATGAACAGAACATGCTGGAGGGACAGGTTCATAACCCAGAGACTGCCCATGCTCTGGAATAGACTTCCCATACATGTGAAGCAGAGCACCTCACTGGCCATCTTTAAGAGGAATCTTGATGAGTAGATGGAAAATAGAAAGTTCACCCCGGGGATAACTCCAGTGTCTCTATTTGATAGAGGCACTGGGAACTAATGTCGGGTGGCATGATGCCATGGCACTTCTATGGGCTAGGCTTGTAAAGGCTCCAGGGCCATTAGCCTAGTACACACCTATGAACCTATGAAAATCCAGCTAGCTGTGCTGGCATAAGTTATACATCCACTGCCCTGCTTCTCCTGGCATGGCTGGCTGTACCTTCTATTGTCACAATACCTATAAAATATACTCATTGGGCCCGATTCCAAAACACTTAATCTCAGTGCAAGTGACTGAGAGCAGGCTGAGATCAAGTGTTTTGGAATCTTATATGGGTAGTAAGCCTGTTATGGATAGACCTTTTATCAAAGTAAGTCACACTGACAGCAAGTGTTTCAGAATCTTATCTGTGTAGTAAGCCTGTTATAGATAGACCTTTTATCAAAGTAAGTCACACTGACAGCAAGTTTTTTGGAATCTGGCCATCTGTCCGTTGAGAGTTAAATAATTTACCAATAAGGGCCAGATTCCAAAAGAGTTGCTTTCAGTAGATGTCTACCCTGATTCCAAAAGACCTCCTCTCAGTGTAAGTGACTTAGTTCAGTGTAAGGTGTGTGTACACAGGCTTATTACAGGGATCAAATTCCAAAGCACCTGCTCTCAGTGCAAGAGGTCATTTACATTTAAAGAAACTATTTCGGAATCAGGACCACTATTTTAATAAGTATTTTTTCAATATCAGTTCTGCCTAATCTGTGACTATATATATATATATATATATATATATATATATATATATATATATATATATATATATATATATATATATATATATATATATATATATATATGTACATTAAAAGTAACAAAATGCAACATAGTAACTATTTTATTACACAGATTTTTACAGCAACAACAATAATAATAATAATAATAATAATAATAATAATAATAATAAACTGCAAATATAGACACAACTATATAAAAGCAGTATATAATGTGGGGTATGAGTTACACTGGATTTACTCACACCTGGGTTTGATGTTCAGTCACTCAGCTGTTGCACTAATGCATAAATAACTTGAGGCATGAATAAAATCCAGTGTATCACATGGCTAAACATGTTATCTTGCTACACTATAATACAGCCAGACATGGTATGTTACTACACTATAACATAGCCAAACATGGTATGTTACTACAGTACAACACAGCCAAACATGCTATATTACTGCACTATAAAACAGACAAGCTTTGTATGTTACTACACTACAACACAGCCAAATATACTATGTTACTGCACTATGACATAGCCATGCATGGTATGTTACTACATTATAACACAGCCAAACATGGTATATTGCTGCAAAATAAGACAGCCTAACATGGTATGTCACTGCCCTGTAACATAGCCAAGTGGGTCTATATTATATTCTCGAAAAGGCTTTCCATCAAACTCCTTTTCATCGACCCTTAAATACCGAAATGCCATTACAGCGAATGGCCACATCAGCGATTTTTTCCCTTGGAAAAAAAAATCGCTTGCCCCATGAAAAACGACATATCACTTCAAATATTACAAAGTGGTGGGGTTACATCCACCACAACCCCCAATGTAAAGGGCTGTGCCCCCTACACCTCCTCTAACTAAATATACCAACTCCAAGAATGCACTACTGTGGGGAAAAGGGTAAACTCACTAGGATGGCCAAGCGATTTTTTTTCCAGGGAAAAGAATAGCTGATGTGACCATTCGCTGAAACGGCACTTCGCTATTTACGGGTCGATGAAAAGGCATTTGATGGAAAGCCTTTTTGACAACATAATATAGACCCCAGCCAAACACGGTATGTTAATGTCCTATAACACAACCAAACATTGTATCTTACTACACTGTAATACAGCCAAATGTGGTATGTTACTGCACAATAACACAGCTAAACATGGTATGTTATGGCCCAATAACACAACCAGACATGGTAAGTTACTGCCCTGCAACACAACCAAACATGGTGTCTTACTATGATATAATACAGGCAAACATGGTATGTTGCTGCACTGTAATGCAACCAGATATGGAATGTTACTGCATTGCATCCCAACAAAACATGATATGTTACTGCACTATAACACAGCAAACATGGAATGTTGCTGTACTATAATATAGCCAAATATGGTAAGATAGTGCACTATAACACAGCTAAATACGATATGTAACTGCACTATAACACAGACAAACATGGTACATTTCTACACTGTAACACAGATAAACATGGTACATTATTTCCAGAAGTGGTTGGTTCAAGTAACACCCTGGGTTGGCACTATGAAGCAGTGCCCCACCCCCTCTTCAAGTGAGGAGCAAAAAAAAAGCACTACTAAGCTGTAAATGATCGACTTATTATACTTAAATCTATGCACCCTCCCAGCAAAAACAGAAAAGAAAAGCTGTTCCTTCTTCTGGCACACCAACCAGGCAACCAGATTCATGACATGCCCTCCCTCCCTCCTGCTACAGCTATTCAGGTTCCATTTTAGTGCACTGCCCCCAACCCTCCTTTAGCATATTTTATTAAAAACAAAAGCATTTCTTCTTTCAAACTGTAACAACTGTTTGCTACAAAAGTAGCAAACAGTTGCTATAGTTTACACCCTGCCTGCATGGAGTACTACAGTGCTCAGGTTTTAGTTAATTTTTGTTTTTTTTTTTACTTTCAAACTGTAGCAAACAGTTGTTACAGTTTAGACAACACACAAAGTGCTACAGCATTCAAGTTTGACTGCAAATGCAATATCTGCTTTTAAAATCAGGTATTACATTGCAGAGTGAATGGGATTGGCTGATCCCACCCACCCCAACACTTTGTGCCAGTGGCTAATGCCCCTCTCACCCTGCCCTGGATACATTACTGGTTATTTCACTATAACACAGCCAAACATCATATCCAGTTGTACTATAACACAGCCAAACATAGTATCCAGTTACACTATAACACAGCCAAACATAGCATCTTATTACACCATAACACAGCCAAATATGGTATGTTACTACAGCAGAACACAGCCAGATATGGTATGTTACTACAGCAGGACACAGCCAAGCATGGTATGTTACTGCACCATAACATGGTCAAATATGGTATGTTACTACAGCAGAACACAGCCGAGCATGGTATGTTACTGCACTATAACACAGCCAAAAGTGTTATGTTACCACACTATAACACAGCCAAATGTGCTATGTTACCACACTATAACACAGCCAAAGGTGTTATGTTACCACACTATAACACACCCAAATGTGTTATGTTACCACACTATAACACAGCCAAACGTGTTATGTTACCACACTATAACACAGCCAAAGGTGCTATGTTACCACACTATAGCACAGCCAAAGGTGTTATGTTACCACACTATAACACAGCCAAAGGTGCTATGTTACCACACTATAACACAGCCAAAGGTGCTATGTTACCACACTATAACATGGCCTTATTGCTCTTGTTCTCTTTGATTAGTCATAGCACTTACAACGTAAGAGTTATTCATGAAATTACATCTGTATAAATCTTGGCTACCTCAAAGCACAGACTCACGCCCCCTTCCCACCCAAGAACTACTGTAGATTAATTAGTAAGACCCTCTGTGTAGCAGCTTTCATATAGCTAAATCTTAAAAATACACTAACCAGAAAACCAATGAAAGACCATGTGCTATGCAAACATTTATTGATGATGATTTCCCCGTAAAATGATTCTTCAATGGGACTTCACGAGCACTGTGCTCATCAACACACTATACATGTTAGCAGTACATAAAAAAAAAAGATGGGGAAATCTCTCCTACACACCCTTTTTATATAATATTAACTCCACATTTATACTGCTTTGAAGAAATAGGGACTGCCAGCTGTTAATAAATTTTGGGTTCAAAGAAGGCTGACAACTGAATCCATTTACAAGGAACAGTAACCACTGAATGTGCTGAATACTTAACTAATCCCTAACATAAAGCCTTAGTATAACTTCAGTGTAACTAATCCCTAACATAAAGACAATATAACTTTCTGTGTAACTAAGGTGGCCTAATGGTTAAGTTGTTCACCTTATAGACACAAGGTGCAGGGTTTGATTCTCACATGGGGTAATTGGCTAGGCTTAAAATGTCCCACAAGGGCAGTTAGCCTAGTAGTAACCTATGAACCTAATCCCTAACATAAAGACTTAATATAACTTCCTGTGTGCACTGCCAAGCCAACAATCTTGCCCTGTGGTTCTATTCAGCTCCTGAATATTTACTTAATATTTAATGATTCTTCACAGAAAGATATAAAGGACATATTGCATAACCTTGGCACAAATGAAACATCTAAAAAGAGATGCAACTCATCAGCTCCATCTCAACAGGATAACTACAAGCGTAAAGTGTTTACCTCAAAGTTAAAATGTTGCTCGTGCAGCCACATTCAAACAGCTTAAAACAGTGGTAGAACAGTAGCTTAAGAAACACTGAACAATATCTAAATCTATCATCCATTCCCCTTTGGTCAACATCTGTTTAGTCAACAAAATTTAGTTGACTACACAAATGGTCGACAAGTGTATGAGATCACAGAATGCTCAGGGTTGGCAAATATGCCCTTTCCCTGACCTTGTGCCATCTTGGAGTTAGAATGTACAGTTAGCATGGTTTGTGGGGGTGCTGGGGGGGGCTTGACCCTGTGCAAAAAATGATGTCTTCTTCTATTTGTTAAACTTTTGTTTTGCATGCACTGAGATTTTTGCATAGTACCATGTCAACATCTGCAAAGTTAACGTTCTGTAGTCGACATTGTTAATATGTTGATATTTGGGTAATTCGCTCATTATCAGTAGACCCTTATATTTATATATGTATATATATATATATATATATATATATATATATATATATATATATATATATATATATATATATATACATATATATATATAGGTACATTGTTTAGATATAAATATATATATGGGAATGGTGAGGATGCAAGCAGCAGAGGTGGAGGAGGTGGATGAATTTAAATACTTGGGGTCAATAGTTCAGAGTAACGGTGAGTGTAGAAGAGAGGTGAAGAAGAGAGTACAGGCAGTATGGAGTGGGTGGAGAAGAGTGTCAGGAGTGATTTGTGACAGACGAATACCTGTAAGAGTGAAAGGGAAGGTCTACAAGAGGGTAGTGAGACCAGCTATGTTATATGGGTTGGAGACAGTGGCATTGACAAAAAGGCAGGAGTTTGAGCTGGATGTGGCAGAGTTAAAGATGTTAAGATTTGCACTGGGTGTGATGAGGGTGGACAGGATTAGGAATAAGTATATTAGAGGGTCAGCCCAGGTTGGAAGGTTTGGAGACAAAGCCAGAGAGGCAAGATTACATTGGTTTGGACATGTGCTGAGGAGGAATGCTGAGTATATTGGGAAAAAGATGCTAAGGATGAAGCTACCAGGTAACAGCAAAAGAAGAAGGCCTAAGATAAGGTTTATGGATGTGATGAGAGAGGACATGCAGGTGGTTGGTGTGACAGAGCAAGATGCACAGGACAGGAAGAAATGGAAACAGGTGATCCGCTGTGGTGACCCCTAATGGGAACAGCTGAAAGAAGATGATATATATATATATATATATATATATATATATATATATATATATATATATATATATATATATATATATATATATATATATATATATATATATATATATATATATATATATATATATATATATATATATATATATATATATATATATACACACACACACACACACACACACACACACACACACACACACACATATAAATAAAATTGTAAAATAAAAATTAGTAGAGGTTGGAAATAAATAACTGACCATCAAGATAACCAGAAAATGAGGGCAATTACAGAATGCTACTAATAAAAAAATGCATCACACTATTCTAAAATGGATTTAAATAAAGTCATCATTTTCTGTTAGATCTTTACATTATGTCAATAATACATGCATAGAGTGTGGTTTATACAGGAACTTAGTCTTCCTGTGTTTAGTCACTTGGATTTTGTCCTTGTAATCAGTGGGCATGACTAAAGGCCAGCATAACCAACAAGTTGAGCAAGTCTTACTGCTAATCAGTCACATCAAAGGCTGAACTGGTCTCATCAATTTCTTTAAAATTATTCACAAATGTTAATTGCACAACAGTGATTTCAAACCCCTTTTACAGAAGCTGCAATGTGCATGAATTGACCTGCTCCTCATTTTAAGACAACATAGCTTTGTATGACTGCTGTACTGATACTTACCTGATTATATAAGCTGCTGCATGTCCAAAATGTTAACAGAATGCATCTGTTTGCCTTAGGTAAACATGCACTCCTTTCAGACTGCAACAGTAATAATGAACATGTACTAGAGTAAAGAGCATATGATTAGCAGTCGTTTGGATAAAACACATACCTTGCAGTACTGCAAAATGGTTTTACATATCTCTGAATACTTAAAGGAATGTTGTGATCAACACTCTTGTGTCTAGGTACCAATTAATTACTTTAGCATTTCTGATGCAAAAGCTGACTTACCCTATTTTTTCTTAACTGTCTCCTCTATTTTCACATTTCAGACATTATCAAAGCATCATATAAATTACAAAAGTATGCCATTCCACTCCATGTTTTGAATCAGTTCTTAATCTCGGAATGCTAACCAGTGAGAAACTGCCTTTTGAGAATGTGCATTGCCTTTTTACATACCACAGGAAACAGCATTAAGACCAATACTTAAAAAAGCTGCATAAACTGAATGTAAACTAGCTGTATATTGAAAGAAGCTTAGCTATACAATAAAGAGAAAGTATAAATATTGAACAGACACTAGCAATGCACTAAATGGAGGACAGCAGACTACTGTATATACTGAATGAAAACTGGCTATGCACTAAATGGAGGACAGCAGACTACTGTATATACTGAATGAAAACTGGCTATGCACTAAATGGAGGACAGCAGACTACTGCATATACTGAATGAAAACTGGCTATGCACTAAATGCAGGACAGCAGACTACTGTATATACTGAATGAAAACTGACTATGCACTAAATGGAGGACAACAGCCTACTGTATATACTGAATGAAAACTGGCTATGCACTAAATGGAGGACAGCAGACTACTGTATATACTGAATGAAAACTGACTATGCACTAAATGGAGGACAACAGACTACTGTATATACTGAATGAAAACTGGCTATGCACTAAATGGAGGACAGCAGACTACTGTATATACTGAATGAAAACTGGCTATGCACTGAATGGAGATAAGAATACACCAATTGACACACTAGGATAAAACCTCTTAGTGGGGAGAATGACATCTTAGTGCATATTAAAACTGACACTGTGTGCATGACAGAATTATTTGAATATCAAGGTGACACAAACCATAAAAGGTTAGTAGGTGTGTGGGGATAAGAAAAACTTTACATCACAACACTAAAAGAGGTGAGGAAAGGAAAATCATGAGCAGATATTTTTGACACAAATATTTTTGAGGATATGAGATGCATACAGATAAAGCAGCTCCCTCCTTGCCTATTCACCACAGTGCAAAAAAGGGGCTTTCAAACAAAACTTCCTAAAAAAAGAAAAGATTATAAACCAGTCTGTTGGACATGTACTTTAAAAGTAAAAGGTAATTAGCACAGAAAGATTACTGGGGAAAATCATGTTTTTCTTCAAATTTGTGTTCAGACACATTTTCTATCACAGAAAATATGGTTTCTTTCCAGTGTGAAAAGTGATCAATATTGCACTTCTGGACTATTCTAGCCATTACAAGAAAGACTATCACAAGAAATTGGATGAATAGCATTTCTTCTCAGTATGATGAATTTATGCAGCTTCTGAAAGAGGTAATCAGTAAAGAGATGAAAACTAAGATCACCTCAAACGAACGCTGACTCCTGTCTTTGGTATAAAGAACAACTATTAGAGAATCAGAACACAAACAATAATTTTGTTCGTATGTCAACACGTTATTAAAAGTTATAAATATTAATTCTCTCATGAGTGAAGGCAAAATAAAATTTCTAAATGATATTTAAAACATCTTTGGTTTTGTAAATACCAAAGACGTTGTGAGTGTTTCTGAGCTTAACCAGGAACTGCAATGAAAACTGCACCATTTTTTGTAATAATATATAAATATGTATATATATTATATGTATGTATATATATATATATATATATATATATATATATATATATATATATATATATATATATATATATATATATATATAGAGAGAGAGAGAGTTGGAGTGCTTGTTCAGGTTTTATCATTTTTTATGTAAAGTTGCATTTAACATGTAATTATCTCAATATGAATCGCAATAAGTAAAATTCTTTTATTCAAAGTTGTAATGTTCTAAACAAGTAAATATCAAAAAATAAATAAATAAAATGCTACAAAAATCCTACTCTACAAGAACTTACAAGTAATTTTCTTCATAGGTATAAATTCATTCATGTTCCACAGGCAGTGAACCATGTACGCTGTGGTTCCCTATTGAAATTTGAAAATCTACATTTAAAAAAAATGGTAAACTTAAAGAATTTTTGAAGAGGGCACCCCCCCCCCCCCATGTGAGGGCTTCATTTTCACATTCTCTCCTTCCAAATAAATAATCTTAAAGGTTGCTGTACTTCAAGCAAAAAAATAAATTAGTCTTGCCATTTTTTAAATTTCATGATTCAAAAGTCTGGCTTTCAGAACTGCAATCGATACCACTTTTGTCAAATGGGACACACATATACATACATATATATATATATATATATATATGTGTGTGTGTGTGTGTGTGTGTATGTATATACACACACACACATATATATATATATATATATATATATATATATATATATATATGTGTGTGTGTGTGTGTGTGTACACACACACACACACACACACATATATATATATATATATATATATATATATATACATATATGTGTGTGTGTGTGTGTGTGTGTGTGTGTGTGTGTATATATATATATATATATATATATATATATATATATATGTTTATATATATATGGGCCCCCTTCACATGATTGACATTTCATAAAGTTGAACACCATATGGCCGAGACCATATGATTGACTTTCAAAATGTTGACCATGCAGAATGGGCATCTTCGTATAGTGCGGAATGGAAAGACTTCCATCATCCCCACTGTAGTGTGATCTCAGAGTTGGTATATTTAAGTTCTGGGGGGTGTGGGGGCAGACCAATGTGAAGGTAAGTGATTGTTGTGTTTTTTTTTTCTTTTTTTACATGATCGACATTTCGAAAGTCGATCATATGGTCTCAGCCATATGGTCTTCGACTTTATGAAATGTCGTCCATGTAAAGTAGACCCACACACACACACACACACACACACACACACACACACATATATAT
>NC_056732.1:364613264-364645764 GCF_019279795.1 Protopterus annectens | reverse complement strand
CTGATACCCTTGATAAGTGTAAGCACAGGCTTAGGATATGAAACATTTATAAGCTAGGGCCTGGGAGAATAACTATTTACAGATTGCCTGCGTCCATTAGAGACATAGGAGCCAAACCAGGGGTGAAGGGCTTGAGGCAATCCCCAGCCATAACAAAGCTAGACGAGACAGTCTGTACTCTAAATTCGTGAAGGATTTCAGCACCTTCATTAGCATTCCTCTAGTTTCTACCAGAAATATTTTCCTTCTGGTAAATAATTCCCAGAGCTATCAAAATCATCTCTATTCATCCTTCTATAAAGAATTTAGAGTACACAAGGAGGTCAGTTTTAAAACTCTTTGCATTCACTATATGGAAGACAATATACTGTTATTTATTTATTTATTTCCATTTGTTAACTGGGTTAGTCTGGCTGGGCAGGTGCCCTTTTTCAGCAGAGATCCTAGGAGAAAAGTTCCAGATACAATGTTTACAATTAGTCATAAAAGTGACTTACAGATGTATACAAAAGAGAAAATACAGATATAAACTAAATCATAACATGAGAATATACATTCCCAGGATTTACTAATCTTCTGTGTAAGACTAGATTAGTCTTACACGGAAACACCAGTCTAAGAGTATGATGGCAGCGCGCCATGCATATTAATGAGGGAAAGCTGCCTCAACTCTAAAGCTTACACGGAGCGTGGGGGCGTGTTGGACTGCGAGCAGTCCAAAAATCCACACCCCTGCAATGAAGAAACTTGAGAAATGTCGAGTTACATGAGCGAGTCCATCCGCTCACATCTGTACATTGTAACACTACACTCCCCCATATGTTAAAATTTAAAAATTAAAAGAAATTTATTTTTTTTGTTTTATTTCCGATATAGCTGCCCGTATTTGCGCGTGTTTGCGCGGGTTTGCCCATTGCTTAGCTACAGTTAGCAGCTTAGACACCAAAGAGGATAATAAGAAAAATATATGCAAACTAAACAAAATAGCGATAGTGTAGTGGTTAGAGCCTTCGCACAAAGAGGAAGCATTCCCAGTTTGAGTCTCACTACTGCACATTCCATTTTCTGTTGGAAATCTGTATACAAAAATATTTCCTGACATTTATCATGTATAAGTTTTGTAAAAAGCATTCAAATGTTATATGTAGTAGTGAACGATTTATATATATATATATATATATATATATATATATATATATATATATATATATATATATATATATATGAAGGTGAAATGGTTATGCATTCTGAGGCATGAGTAACTTATTTTAAGCAATATAAAACACTGCTACACACATTTTAGCAGTATTTAGCATTTTTAAAACCAATTGCTCATAGCTGAGCACCGCGTTAACAAGCACAATGTCTTTGCATGTAGCTACACACTGTGTCAACCAGAGCAACTACAATGTATTTGCATGTAGCACCGTGCTAACCAGCGCAAAGTCGGGCAACGTCGAGCAATGTTGGGCAATGTTAGGCAACGTCGAGCAACGTCGGGCAAAGTTGAGCAAAGTCGGCTAAACACAGCCACACCTCCTTTACTGTACCTTAACCATTCAGGTCTGGCCAGTAGGAAAATAAAAAAGCAGTGTTAGGGCTCGAACTCAGGATACTGTGCACTATAGTCACAATACATAACACTAAGCCATGACAGCATTTCATAACCATACACTTTTGACAGACACATATCTATCTAAGGAATATTAAACATCGCCAACGTCATCTAAGCAGGTGTGCCTAGAGCTGAGCTTTTTCAAAACTGGCCAATCACAAATAAGTGTGGGAAATGAGGAATATTTAAGCTCCACAGGCAGGAATACTTGCCATAACTGGTTGTAGCTCCCTTCTGCAGTCAGCATGGCCGGTGTTGGAGAAGGCACTCGATTTCGTGCACAACGCTGGGGCATTGAGGAGTCCAAAGTAATGGTTTGGCTCCTTGTCCACAGTCATGAGGAAAGACTCCTGTGGGGCCAGTACCAGGGCACCCAATATAAAATGGAGGCCTGGAACATTATTGCTCGTGATCTCACCAGTGCCACTGGCATTCCTCGGACTGGTGAGCAGGTCAAGCACCATTATTCTGACCTGAAGCGACATAAGGAGGATCAACTGGACCAGTGGATCCAGGAATCCCGTGCGATGCCTAATGCCCCAGTACTGAGTAAGTAGCCATTGTATTAAGTAGTTAAGAATTGCTATGCTTGTCTATACTATGGATAGGTATGTCTCAATATCACTGCATTTACTTCACAGCTGTAGGTGTCCGGGCTATGAATCAGCAAGCCCATGAAGATAGGTTGCAAAGGCTGCGTCATCAGGCAGGTTAGTAATTATTCTGCATGTACTATTATATAAAATAAATGAGAGAGCCTTCAAAAAGTGTTTTAACCCAATAAATAAAGGTGTAATAATCCTTTAATAAATGTATAAATCCTGGAGTGCGTCTGTGTCATTTTCTTTGATATGTCGTTGTACTGTTGCATTTTGCAAATAGTACTGTTGTATTAAGCAGTGTTAACCCACACTTGGGTAGGCCCATATAACGTGGATGAAGGGAGTGCCAGTAGCTTTTATGCATATTTATAGCCTTCAACTGTTGGTTCATGCCCAGCATGTACAGGTTAATCTGGCACAAGAGTAGCTTGGTATTGTGTTCCTCAGAAATGTCAGTGTGCTGCCAGAAATGTAGGAAGCTGTTAACATATAACTGATACTTTCATCTGAACATATTTAGATAACTATATGAAAGTAGAGCTGTCAGTGTACCATCTTAGCAGTAGTGTGTGTGAGCAACTCTCAAAATATGTAGCAGTAACATCTGCATCTCAGACAGTTTGTATGTAAGATACAGCTCATGTATATAATGCTCTAGCAAAATCCAATTGCACAATATAAGGACATTGGGTAGTGTAATAATACATGTAAGGGACATGTAACTGCAGTTAATAGGAATGTAGTGAAAATTAGAAGGATATATAGGTTGTTAATTGAGCTATCCTTTTCCACCCTACTGTATGTGCATAAAAAATGCAATTCCAAACCTCAGTCGGTATGTCTAATCTTAAAACATTTGTTGGGACATATGTCCTATTGGTTTATAAATATTTGCATTTATTTTTATGCATGTGCCCTGTTAAAATACCACAATATTGATTGCCTGTTACCATCAATTCAACCTGCATGCTGTTGTAATGTCCACTATTGTTCTATATATGCATGTGTTATGCTTGCTTTTCAACTGTTGAAAATCTGGTGTGTTGGGTTAATGGAAATACTTCTGCATGATGTTATAACTAATTGAGAATGCTGTTGACTGTTACTAACCCATATCTTTATTAAACCCTCCAAAATATAGTTGTTATGGGAAGGCCGGTTCCAGCGGACCCACCTGTCCCACCTCAACTGGCCATGGCACCTGGCACCAGCAGGTCCGGTGCCCAGCCTAGGACCTCCTCCTCCGTTGGCCCTGTGCCACCTTCAGGTGGAAGCACTGCAGGGGATGGGGCCCGGCCCCCCCCCCGTGCAAGCATGGGCAGAGGAGGGACACCTATCACCCTTTGAACGGTCAGGGCTGTGGTGCGTAGAGAGATTGAAAGTTCTGTTGCAGAACCTCTACACCAACTTGAGGCATGAGTGGCGTAACTCCCGGGTCAGCCTGCCCCTCCTACACAGCCTCCAGCACAGCCACCCTCTGGGCTGTGAAGGTGCAGTGGTGACTGCCCATGGGTGGGGACCTCAGTCCCACTGTTTCCATCTGTGGGCTCATGGGCTTGCGATTTCCAAACATCCCTCCCCATCAAAGGTGTTCACCTACCACATGTGTCATATATCACCCCTGTATGCGTCTTGTTTGTCTTGTCTGTTTACCTCCCCAACCTACCTCCCCAAATATACCTACTTCCCCTACCCCACATTCCATTCTCACCTGAAAAAAAGGGCAATCTGCTCCCACAAAAAAATTATGCCCCATACATAGCTGCCCATTTTGCACACGTGTCCACTGGACACATAAAATGTAATTTAATTGGCAATACAACATGCTTTGTTGTCCTCACCCTTCTCTCAGGGGTTGAAGGTTTCATATCTACCTCCAAATTTATTCCATATGCACAGCTGTTGCTGTTAAAGAAATGGGCAGCTATGGACCTTTCCTACACCTGTCCTGCACATCCTGAGCTATTTTCCATACTATGTTTCCCTCATTGTTCCCCTTTTTCACTATTTTCCTATCTCCCCATTTTTCTTTTCTTTCAAAGAAATGAGCGCAGGGGTTAGCGGGAGTAAGCACTATTAAGCAGTAGTTAGTGGGTTTGCGCGAGTGTGTGCTTGTTAGTGCTTAGCTATGCATTGCTAAGCATTGTGCAAACCTGTGCAAACCCACTTACAACTGCTTAAAAGTGCCTTAGTCACTCTGTATGTGAGGGCCCTTGTTCTGCTCAGGAGCAAAATAAAACACCTCTGTCAGTCTCGAACCCCAGACCTTGTACACACTACACAACATGAAGTACCACTAAGCCACACTAGATATACAAGCTATTGCTGAAATAAATATGTCATGCATCAGAATGAGTGAATTTAAGGGAAAAATAGGAATGCATACCACACAACTTGTTCTGTGGATCTTTACCAACAGCTGTTGTGGGATTACATTACATGACTGTGATAAGAGAAGCAGCCATTCTAGCAGGAAATAATGTTACACCATCACGTTACAACCCCACACAGTATCACAGCAGGACAAACACTGGCATATCTGTTTAGAGCAGAGGCCATACCTCCCAACTGTCTTAATTTTCAGGGATGTCCCTGATTTTGACACAGATTTTATCTCTGTCCCTCTGAATCCCTCCTAAAACTACTGACTTTGGCCAGAAAGGTGGTGAATTACACTTAATGAATAATGACAATAATTAAGAGTTAGACACTTCTTTTACTTCAGAAAAGGTGTATTAATTCATATGCTCTGATTCTCTCAATGTTTCAACTTAATGGCACAAATATTTTAAAGGTGTCCCTGACTTTTCCTTTACTTTTCCCTGAGTCTGTTTGAATATGTACCTGAGTGTTTGAGAGGTCTGGCAGAGGCAGAAGCACAGAGGCATATCAGCCTTTCTGCTGTTACACACTGTGCAAATAGCTTCAGAAGGAGTTTCAGAAGCATACCCTTATGTAGGAATACAAATGGATGTAGCCATGTATTGGTAGCAACCAAATGTAACAATGCCATTGCTCTATTGCTGAAAAGACCTGTGTGGTGCACAGACAAAAATAACAGGCTATTCTCTGGCTACCATGTGGATAGGTCCACAGTTGGGAGTTACGCAGACAGACTACTTGCCTTGATAAACTAACATGTACACAGCAACCCTGTTAGTCCAGCAAGATAAAATCCACACAATAATACTTACACTCTCTGTACTTCTGCACCCCTACCCAAATGTAGAATATACCTTTGTGTGCAGGGTCTTCTGATATAAGAACTATACCAACCTTCTGTCTTAAACAATAATGTCCACAGCAAACAAGGATGATCTCCATCTTGGAAAGCTGAAAGGGCCACACCTACCTGAGTTAGCAATTTATAGTACTGGGTTGCTATGATAGTGATTACTGCAATTACTACACAGCAGGCTGCATGCAATTAGCAAGTGGTGGCCACTAACTGGTGCAGAGGCCATCACATGCTCATGTGCAAATGCCTACAAAAGCAGGCCGCAATCTCTGCCAACAAACTCAATCACTCTATTGCAGAGACTGATACAGAGACAGAGACAGAGAGAGAGAGAGAGAGAGAGAGAGAGACAGAGAAAAGGAAAAAGAAAAATAAATGTTACCAAATCATACAAAGGAAAGGTATGTGACACATATGTATTTACTGGCATGTAGTAGATGTTACTGAAGAATAGGCTACATAATGTGAACCATTCATATGTGGCAGCAGTACTTATTTATGCATAGATGTTCTGCTTAACTACTGCTATGGACAATACAGTGTTTACCTGTGGGCAGTGGGACGTACCTGTGAAATGTGTAGCTCAGCATTAAATGTCAAAGATCTGATCCATGTTATCTGTGTTCTGTACAGTAGTGTGGCCAATGGCTGTTGGGGGGATTAGCGCTGACATTATATAAACATGGGTGTGACAGAACAGCACATGCATGATAGTCATATTAAAGTGTAGCTTAGTATTGGCAACTGATGTAGCAGTCTAGTATGCGTATCTAGCATTTCTAGCCATATATACCCCCCTAATGTTAGTGTGTGTTCATATGTGACACCTGTTTGTATTACAGCAAGGCCCAACAGTTCAGCTGTGAGGTCCAGGGACTTACAACAGTGTGGACCTTGTGTGTGTATGCCACACACATACAGAGAAATATATATGTGTCATATATATTCACATCTGTATATGTGCATAGATGAGGGGACATATTATAACTGTTTGTGAAGGGTGGAGATATATATGTTGGTGAAGGTTAGTATGCGCATATTTGTATGTAGGCTTTAGTGTGTGACAAACAAGTCAGCATACAGTGTTGGTATATGACATGTGGTGGTTAAATACTGTGTGTGGTTTGTTCAGTTTGCAATGTTGAAGCCAGTGAGTCCTGCTAAAGCTACCTTGGCTGTGAACACCTTCAATGCATTTATCCCAAGACTGTGCGATTTTATTACATTACTGTACACCTCACATCCTTTGTATAATTGATATTCTCACTATGAAAGGTGAAATGTATAAGTGCTTACATATATATGTATATGTACACCAATGGATGTATATATATATATATATATATATATATATATATATATATATATATATATATATATATATATATATATATATATATATATATATAGTTATATATACTCATACACACCTACATCTACTTGTTGCAATAGATTCTCTGTACTGTTAACTGACTGTGATGGTCAATGTGTTTGTGAATATGTCAAAGATATGTATCTATGGCACATGTATCAGGACACAGCAGCCATAGCCAGATGTCTGGAATGGTACCACATAGGCAGATACCCAGGGGTTCTTGTCAGAGCACTGCTGGTCATCATGTCCCTGGCAGATGTGCCGCACCTCTTTCTACCACATGCATGTTCCAGGCTGTCATGGAGGAACAGACACAAATGGAGCGGTACACCAGACAGGGACTAAGGGAACAGAGGGCCCATAACACCTCTGTAAATGACAGTATCCATGTCCTAGCAGGTAATTACACTGAGGTCATTGATAGACATTGGGGTGAGACATTGGATGTCCTCCACAATGTCATGTCCATGTGTCAGGACAGTGTGGGATGGTTGAGACGTCGACGTGGATGTATGCCAGCAACATCAGCAGCTGGAGGTTGCCATGGACATCCAGCAAGTCACAACCGCTCCCGTAGTGCCAGTACCAGCCTCAGCAATGTTGGGGGGGGCTGTCCATAGACTGTCCTAGAAGACCACGTGCACGTGGCTCTGTCCAGTCCCAGCATGGACCTGGATCCAGTGGACATACATCACCCTCTTTGGATAGTACCCAGTCTGGATTAGTACCTGATACTGTCTGTAGCACCCCTGCCAGGCACAGGTTCTGTATCCATGGCCAGAGACAGTGATCTGTAAAGCCTGCCAGGTACAGTCTGTAGCTGTCTCACAAATCCCTGTATATGGCAGCCACATGGTGGAACTGTGTGCATGCAGACACACACACACAAACCAGAAACCTAGGGCAAACACATACCCGCACACATTACATCAACATTGGCCCTTAACAGTACTCATGACCCTTACATACACACTCACACACACATGTCGATTGTATAGTTCAGTGCAGGCCTCTGGCAAACCAACAACACACCCTGTGCATATGATGAACCTGTGCCACCTCCTGTCATATGTAACAATAATGCAGGAACAGTCTAACATGGTGCTGATGCACAGGGTGACTTTAATAAAGTATAGCAATGGCCGAATGTGTAGCATGTTGTCAGCAGTAAAGTGTAATGATATCCTTGAAGGTGTAGCTGAGTAGGCATGATGCACTAAAGCTGTAATTAGCAATGTATTATTGTTTCCACCAGTGTTTATTCCAATTGTGTTTTGTTTGCATATGTGCCACTTGGCTGATGTGTGTAGTTGTGTCAGCATGTGTTATACAGTGG
The DNA here is from genome assembly GCF_019279795.1 of Protopterus annectens. Classification (NCBI taxonomy): domain Eukaryota; kingdom Metazoa; phylum Chordata; order Ceratodontiformes; family Protopteridae; genus Protopterus; species Protopterus annectens. The sequence goes on along the minus strand of NC_056732.1, from coordinate 364,637,598 downwards.
ACAGTAAGTGTAGGGTGTGTGCCGCACAGGTTTGCAGGTGTACATTTGTGAACATGGTGGAGGTGCACTGTCTGCATGTACGTGCATATTAGACACATGGGCAGGGTGACATGCCCTGTATTGGCCAGTGTTAACACTCCATACTTTCTATTGGTGGCCAGTATGCATTGTACTACACACATTTTGGAACTTGAGTACGCATGTGTGTGTATGACATGGGTTGACACTGTGCTGTGGGTGATGCTGTTGTTGCTATCTGTCATTGGTTTACATTACTAAGGTTAACACTGTCCCAGCTGCATAATCCTTTATTAATGCACACTGTTCACCTACAGGGTTGCATGGACCGTGCTATCACAAACACAAAAAATTCTCACTTATACAGTAAAAGTGCATTAGTCTCATTGACCCCTGCCATGAACTAAATATATAATAGAAGGTGTGAAGTTGTACCAAAAAAGAGTTACATACCAAGAAGGGATAACCTCTCTGGTCAGTATCATTGGGAAAATACAATCCCTCAATAAACATACAAGGCAAGCTTTAAAATACAAAATGGCAAGGATTCCAAAGACAACACTAAAGCTTTCTTCAGTGTTGTTCATAATCTACAGGGGAAATCTCAGATTGGGTCACAGTTAATGTAAATGGTCACAAAGTACACTTATCTGACTGACATTATTAATTCCTTGTCAGACAGTTTGAATGCGGATTTCACCTCCCTGTCATTATACAAGGGCCACATTTCCAAACCTGAAGAATGTAAAACATAATGATTCACAGACTCTCTAGTTAAAACATCTCTTTAACAAAGTATATACCACAGTGGCAATGGTACTGACAGTGTCCCTGACTGTGTCATACACAAGTTGACATATGAAGTCACCACTCACCTAAATGCTCTGTACAGATGCAGCCTCTATACAGGTTACATACTTGTGGAATGACACATGGTAATGGTGTTCACAGTCCACAAGGGTTGAGCTACGTCGTCCTCTTCTTCTCCTTTTGGATGCTCCCATTAGGGGTCACCACAGTACATCAGTTCTCCCTGCCCTCTGCATCTTGCGCTGTCACTCCATCCACCTGCATGTCTTCTCTCACCACAGCCATAAACCTCATCTTAGGCATTCCTCTTTTCCTGTTACCTGGCAGCTTCATCCTTAGCATCTATTTCACAATATACTCTGCATCCCTCCTCAGCACATGTACAAGCCAACTTAATCCTGCCTATCTGGCATGGTCTACTAACCTTCAAACCCGGCCTGACCCTCTAATATACTTATTCTTAAACCTGTCCACCCTCGTCACACCCAGTGCAAATGTTAACATAAATTGATTAAGGGTAGAACTACAACAGGTCCTGGTAACTCTCACCCTATAAGCCAGACTAATGTTATCTGGAAGACTATGGAGCACAGCATTATAGAACTCATTAACAGAGACATCATGAACCTGCAAATACTGCACCATACCCACTTAGGTTCTCTAAAGGCCAGATCATGGCTCCTACACCTAGTAGACTTCAAGCTAGTCAACAAGGCTATAGGTGAGGGAGGGGAGGTCAACACAGCCAAGCTATAGCTCAGCAGCAATTCATACCCATCTCACATATTGGTATTATACATACCCTCAACAGACTGACCATAAATGATTGTTAGATGATGGCTTGACAACTGACACACAGATGTAGGACACACAGTAACATTTGCAACCTCCATGTGCTATTCTATGCCAGTAACAAGTGGTATTCACCTGCACTCAGTCCTGGGACCACTCCTGTTTGGCATATAGCTTCTTAGGTACAAGCAAACACAGTAGGGATATGTCTGCCCATGTTTGATGACAATGCATACTGTGGGCTATACTTTATTCTCCAGATGACACACACATCCTCCAAAGGGGTATCATACAGACAGATACCTGGTGTCAAACTCATGCTGTAAAGCTATAAGCCTAAGAAAGCATAGTTATTCACTTTTAGAAAACAAAGTATCCCCAGAGTACCACATAGGTAGTAGCCCCCAAAACGTGGAACAGGTACTAATGTATACATAGAGCCATGTGTTAAGTCATCTCTCCTTTGATAATCACATTACCAAAGGGTTTTGGAAATCTCTCTGTGGAGCACATAAGCAATAAAGGGTTTGCATGCAGATCCACAGAGGTTGTTGCACACCTATAATGATTAGTCATCTTTGCCAGACTTTGCTTGCTTTGGAACAGGTTTCAAATATACCTCAAGCCTAAACCCTCACTCACACTCTTCAATAGAAACAGTGATGAGTGGATGTGAAATGGAAGACATAGCCCAGGGATCACTGCAATGGCTACGCTTGTCACAAGCACACAGAAGTGACCTAAGGTCTGGAAAGCGCCAGCATGCTCTGGCAAAGATATAGATGCATTCATGGATAAAGCAGAGTACCCACCTATGAAATACTTGAGGTCACATGTATGTATATGGATTTGCCCCACAGCTACCTTACATGTGCAATGCACATACAGTTGTCATTGTGATATGTCATACACTAGAAAAAACAAAACCCACTCCACATTGGCCAACGGTGTCACACACCTGGAGCATACACACACAGTAAGTGCGAGATTCAAACTCTTTCCTAACTATGTTATGATAATGCAGCAGTATGCATTTACACAACATGCTATAGACATTACTGGGATTTCATCTTTCCACAGGTATATTTGTAGGATGGTGACATCATCAGACTTGACAAAGATGAGTATACCACTTTTAAGGGGTGTGAGTAGTCTCCGAAAAGGTTACTCCTTCCCAGGGAGGCACACACACACAGTAGGCAAGTGCAGGATTCAAATCCCTACCTAACTATATTATGATATTACAGCAGTATGTATTTATACGATGTGCTATACACATTACTAGGATTTCACCTTTCCACAGGTATATTTGTAGGATGGTGACATCATGAGACTTGACAAAGATGAGTATACCACTTTTAAGAGGTGTGAGTAGTCTCCAAAAAAGTTGCCCTTTCCCAGGGAAACACACACAGTTGGCAAGGGCAGGATTCAAACCCATCCCTAACTACATTATGATACTACAGCAATATGCATTTACACAACGCACTATATACATTATTGGAATGTCACCTTTCCACAGGTATATTTGTAGGATGGTGACATCATGAGACTTGACAAAGAAGAGTACACCACTTTTAAGGGGTGTGAGTAGTCTCCAAAAAAGTTGCCCTTTCCCAGGGAAAGGCACACAGTTGGCAAGTAAGGGATTCAAACCCCTCCATAACTGCATTATGATACTACAGCAGTATGCATTTACACAACATGCTATACACATTTTTAGGATTTTACCTTTCCACAGGTATATTTGTAGGATGGTGACATCATGAGACTTGACAAAGATGAGTATACCACTTTTAAGGGGTGAGAGTAGTCTCCAAAAAGGTTGTTCCTTTCCAGTGAGACGCACACAGTTGGCAAGTTCAGGATTCAAACCCCTACTAAGCTAAGTTATAATACTACAGCAGTATGCATTTACACAACGTGTTATACATATTACTGGGATTTTACCTTTCCACAGGTATATTTGTAGGATGGTGACATCATCAGACTTGACAAAGATGAGTATACCACTTTTAAGGTGTTTGAGTAGTCTCCAAAAAGGTTGCTTTTCCCCCAGGGAGAGACACACACTCAATTAGCAAGTGCAGGATTCAAACCCTACCTAACTACATTATGACACTACAGTATGTACACATTTACACGACACGCTATATACATTACTGCGATTTCATATTTCCACAGGTATATTTGTAGAATGGTGACATCATCACACTTGACAAAGATGAGTATACCACTTTTAAGGTGTGTGAGTAGTCTCCAAAAAGGTTGCTTCTCCCCAGGGAGAGAGAGAGACACACAGTTGGCAAATGTAGGATTCAAACCCCTACCTAACTACATTATGATGCTACAGCAGTGCACATTTATACAACACACTATACACATTATTGGCATGGCACTTTTCCACAGGTATATTTTAGGATGATGACATCATCAGACTTGACAAAGATGAGTATACCACTTTTAAGGTGTGTGAGTAGTCTCCAAAAAGGTTGCTCCTCCCCCAGGAGACACACACACACACAGTTGACAAGTGCAGGATTTAAACCCCTAGCTAACTACATTACAATACTACAGCAGTACGCATTTACACGACACGCTATAGACATTACTGGGATTTCATTTTTCCACAGGTATATTTGTAGGATGGTGACATCATCAGACTTGACAAAGATGAGTATACCACTTTTAAGGGGTGTGAGTAGTCTCCAAAATGGTTGCTCTCTCCCCAGGGAGAGACAGCCACACACACACACACACACACACACACACACACACACACACACACACACACACACACACACACACACACAGTTGGCAAGTACAGTGTTCTTAATCCAAACTAAGTACGTCTTTACACTTCAGCAAGCAATATGGAGATACAGGGTGCAATACAGACATTACTTGCTGACAGTTTGCACAAAGGTTTTTTTCACATTTGCTAACCTCAGCAGGCTTATCATACTAGGTGTATTGTGAGTGTATTCTATGCATAGGCCATGACCATATCATATGTGGGTTGATGCACCACATGCTGGCACATACAGGATCAAACCTTGGGTAGCATCTTACCTTCACCTACATGATACTGCAATATAACAGAAAGATGATAAACTTCAACAATTGGCTGAGCTTCTGGTGTCATTCAAAGGGGATCCAGTCTCTGTCTGCCTGTGATGACATGATAGACAAGCCTTGTTGCTTCGCTACAGATGGTTTGCACCTGTCACCCCTATACTTCTGAATACTGGCCAAGGCTCTTGCTGTCCCCATATTAACTTTTTTAGGCAAGGCTCAAAGGTTCATAGATTCATAGGTAGGTACTAGGCTATCGGCCCTGGGGCCTATACAAGCCCAGCCAAAAAGGTACCCTAGCTTTTGCCACCCAAGAAATTTATTTTCCTGTGCCACTGTCGAGCAGAGACACAGAAGTGATCCCCAGGGTGAATTTCCTATTTCCCATCCAATCATCAAGGTTTTTCTTGAAGAGTGCTAATGAGGAGCTTTGTTTGATATAGATAGGTAGTTTATTCCGGAGTATGTGAAGTTTCTGGGACAGGAATCTATCCCTTCAGCATGTTCTGTTTATTGTGGTGACAAAGTTTAGGTCCTTAGAGTGTGTAGGTTCATAGGTAGGTACTAGGCTATCTGCCCAAGCACATTTATAAGCCTAGCCAGAATGTGTTGGCTTTCACCTCCCTTTTAAATTAGTTTCCTGGGCCTCTGTCTAGCAGGGCCACTGAAGTGATCCCAGGGGTAAATTTACAATTTCCCATCCACTCATCAAGATTCCTCTTGAAGAGAGTCTGCGGGGCTCTGCCTAACATCAACTGGGATTCTATTCCAGAGTGAGGGAAGTCTCTGGGAAAGGAATCTATCCCTCCAGCACGTCCTGTTTATTGCTTTGCTGAGGTTTAATTCACCGGAGCCTGTGGCTCTAAGAGATTTATTTTTCTTGAGGTGGAGCATGTCCATTAATTCCAGGTTGGACATGGCCTTATACGTCAGGCACAGATCACCTCTGAGCAAGCAGTAAGCAACCGAGTAGAGTTGGAGTTTCTTTAGTCAAGCTGCATAGGGCATCTCTTTGAGGCCCATGATCCTCTTGGTGAGGTACTTCTGTGGTCTTACCAGCTGTTGCATGTGCCAATTAAGGTACATACCAAATGGGGCATTGTACTCTATTATGGGCCTAATGAGTGATGAGTAGAGGGGCACAATGACCTCTCTTGATCTAGAGGTGAACCCTTTCATGATTAGGTGGGCTACATAGAAGGAATATCTAACCACTTTGGCAATGTGATTATCAAAGGAGAGGTTACTATCTACCTGGGTCCCCAGGTCCCTAATTACATTTTCCATACCTAGTGGATTACCACCTATGTGGTAATTCATGGGCACTTTGTTTTTTCCAAAGGGAATGACTATGCATTTTTTGGCATTCAGCTTGAGGCCATGGTTTTGACACCAGGTATCTGTCTCTGTAAGACCATTCTGGGGGATGTCTGTGTCAGCTGGAGAGTCGATTATGGCCCCCAGTTTGCAGTCATCTGCGAACTTGGTCAGCCATAGTCCTCTCATGCTTACCTGTACCTCAGAGAAGTATATACTGAACAGGAGGGGTCCGAGGACCGAGACCTGTGGGATGCCCCTTGTGACTGGTTTAGAGTCGGACATGGCACCCACAACTCTGACCATGTGTGTTCTATCCGTTAGCCAGTTGGCCACCCATCTCATGACATAGGGATTAATGTTCAAGCTGGTAAGCTTGTCTATGATGCCAGAGTGGGGAATGGTGTTGAAGGCCTTAGTGAGGTCCAGGTAGGCTGTGTGGACTACCTTCCCTTTATCTATGGCCTTGGTAACTGTTTCAAAGAAGTCAAATAGGTTTAGGAGACAGGATCTGCCTTTAACAAAGCTGGATTGGGTAGGGTCCAGTGTCTGGAGGTTCCCAATGTCTCTGTTTATGAGTTCCATGATAATTCGCTCCATAGCTTTGCAGACCAGGCTGGTCAGGCTTATAGGATGATAGTTCCCAGGTTCTGTTGTGGCACCACTTTTGTGGAGCAAGATGACTGTTGCTGTATGCCATTCATTGGGTACATAGCCTGTGGTAAGGCTGAGTCTGAACAGTGAATTTAGGTGAGGGTTTAGTTCCTTTTGGAGCTTGTGTAAGACACAGCCTGGGACAACATCTGGTCCCATTGATGCTGTGTTCTTAGCTTTGGAGAGGGCTGTTTTTACCTGCATGTCCATGATGTCTGGGGCACTGCATTCTTCTGGGATGGACACGGGCCCTTTTGGGGGTGAGAGGGGGGTGAAATTTGCACTAAACTTGTCTGCCAGGATGTTGGCAATTTCAGTTGGTTCAGTGTATTTTTTGCCATTTTGCAGTAGCTCAAAGCATATCTGAGAGTTGCCACCTAAATGTTTGACATAGCTAAATAAGGTTTTGTGGTTATCTTTAGATTCCTTGGCAATTTTTCTTTAGAAACTGGCCTTGGATGATTTTATGAGCGATAGTACTTTCTTGCTAATAATGATCAGTGATGCTTTTCCTTTTAGGAATTTTCCTGTATCATGTAGTAGTTTCTTCCTTCTGTTATAGGTTCATAGGTTGGTACTGGGCTATTTGCCCGAAGGCATATATTAGCCCAGACAGGTTGTGCGGTATTCACCGCCCCTTTAGTAGTTCCCTAGACCCTTGTACTAGCAGCTAGTACCATTGGCCCCTATCTAGTAGTGCTGTTGGTGTGATCCCCGGTGTGAACTTTCTGTTACCCATCCACTCATCAAGGTTCCTCTTGAAGAGTGATAGTGAGGGGCTCTGTCTTATGTAGATCGTGACCCTGTTCCATAGTAAGGGGAAATCTCTGCAAAGGGAATCTATCCCTCCAGCATGTTGTATTCATTGTTGTGTTGAGGTTTATATCCCTAGAGCGTGTAGCTCGAGTAGATTTGGTTTTGCTAAGATGGAGCATGTTCAACAATTCTGGGTTGGACATGGCTCTGTACGTTAGACAGAGATCGCCTCTGAGAAAGCGGTATGCAACAGAGAACAGTCTTAGCTTTTTCAATCATGCTGCATGGGGCAACTGTTTGAGGCCAGTAATCCTCTTGGTTAGGTACCTCTGTGGTCTCTCCAGCTGCTGGAGATGTCTAGCCAGGTACATTCCAACTGGTGCATTGTACTCAATAATGGGTCTGATGAGGGAAGAGTAGAGGGGCACCATTACATCCTTAGATCTTGATGTGAACCCTTTCATGATCAGATGGGTCACATAGAAGGATTTTCTAACCACTTTGGCAACATGGTTATCAAAGGAAAGCTGACTATCTACTTGGGTCCCTAGATCCCTTATTTCTTCTTCAGATTTCAGGGGATTACCTCCTATGTTGTAGTTTGTGGGTACTTCGTTTTTCCAAAGTGGATTACTACGCATTTTATTGCATTTAGCTTGAGACCATGGCTTTGACACCATGCATCAGTCTCATTTAAGCCCTTCTGGAGGATCTCCATGTCGGCCGTAGACTCTATTATAGCACCCAGTTTGCAGTCATCCACAAACTTAGTCAGCCACAGCCCTTCCGTGCTTGCATGTACTTCTGAGAAGTATATGCAAAACAGGAGGGGCCCCAAGACAGAGCCCTGAGGCACACCACTCATTAATTCTCTGGATTCGGACATAGATCCCGCTACTCTTACTTTATGGGATCTGTCTGAGAGCCAGTTTGCGATCCATCTTGTGACGTAAGGGTTTATGCCCAGGCTGGTGAGCTTATCAATAATACCCGAATGGGGAATGGTGTCAAATGCTTTAGCAAGGTCAAGGTAAGCCGTGTGTACCTCCTTTCCCTTATCTATAGCCTGAGTAACTGTCTCAAAGAAATCCACCAGGATTATAGGAGTATAGCTTATTTATTAACAGGAGTATAGCTTATTTATGGCCAAGGACCACCAGACTGGTTTCGTCTTTTTGGAGGAGTGAGTCTTGGTTTTACTTGGGATGGCTCGATCCATGCATCCCTGTAGATGCTCATATAATGCACTTGTAAAGGATTCTGCAGATTGGATAGCATTATCCTGTAGCAAGGGGGCTTTGAAACTTTCCACTTCGGTCTTTTGAAGTGTGAAGTTTGCTTTTGAAAAGTTTTTCACAGTGGTTTCCTTGACTGGGGGTGGGGTCGGGATGTGAATGTCCAGTGTGATTACTTTATGATCTGATCTTACCAGCGAGGCGTTTACCTCTGGTGTGGAACACTGATCCCCCATGTTGGTGATGGTCAGGTCCATTATGTTGTCACTTCTAGTGGGTGTGGTGACCAGCTGATCCAGGGCGTTTTGAGTTTATAAACTCTAGGAAGCACTGGGCAAAGGAGTTTGTACTTGAGTAATTCTCCCAGTCAATGTTTGGGTAGTTGAAATCTCCTAATATCATGGTGTTTGGTAGGACCTTTATATTTTCCAGTGTTCTCAGGAATGTTAAGTGAGGGTCCTGAGACAAGGTAGGTGATCTGTAGCAGGCTACGATCTGATAAGCAGCTTTGCACACTATTAGTTGCACTTGGATGGTCTCCAAGGCCTCGTGCTGTGCCACTAACCTGGAGGTGTGGGTATCCTTTATGAAAATGGATACATCCTCTCCTTTTGTATTTCGGTCTGGGATTTGGGGCTGAAGCTCAGAGAAATTGGGATTTCTTTAAGTGGAGCATGTCCAACAGCTCTGTGTTTGACATAGCTTTGTATGTTAAGCAGAGATCACCTCTAAGTAGGCGATATGCAACAGAGTAAAGCTGGAATGTTTTGAGACCGTCTGTGTAGGGCATGTATTTGAGGCCACTAATCCTTTTTGTGAGGTATTTCTGTGGACTTTCCAGTTGTTGTAGATGTCTTGTGAGGTACATACCAAAAGGGGCATTGTACTCTATAATGGATCTAATGAGTGATGAGTAGAGGGGAACAATGACCTCTTTTTTTCTGCATGAGAAACCTTTTGTGATGAGGTGTGCCATGTAGAAGGATTTCCTGACTACTGTGGTGATGTGATTATCAAAGGAGAGTCTACTGACCACCTGTGTCCCAAGGTCTCTTATCACACTTTCAGTGTTAACTATACTACTGCCTATGTTGTAGTTCATGGGTACAGAGTTTTTACCAAAGAAGATGACAATGCACTTTTTGGCACTGAGCTTGAGGCCATGGCTTTGACACTAGGCATCTGTCTCAGTGAGGCCCTTTTGTAGGATGTCCACATCGTTAGTAGTTTCAATTATGGCTCCTAGTTTGCAGTCATCTGGGAACTTCATTAGCCAAAGACCTTCTGTGTTAGCCTGTACTTCAGGGAAGTAGATACCAAACAGGACAGGACACAGGACTGAACCCTGTGGTACTCCACTTGTCACTGGTCTAAAGTCGGACTTGGAGTCTGCTACTTTCACAGTGTAGGTTCTGTCAGTGAGCCAGTTGGCAACCCATTTTGTGACATAGGGATTTATACCTAGTTTAGTGAGTTTATCTATAATTCCAGAGTGGGGGATAGTGTCGAAAGCCTTGGCAAGATCTAGATAGACTGTGTGAACCACCTTACCCTTGTCTATGGCTTTGGTGACTGCTTCAAAGAAGCCTATCAGGTTTAGGAGACATGATCTGCCTTTTACAAACCTGAAATGGTTGTGGTCCAGAGTTTGGAGATTACCAATGTCTTTGTTTATAAGTACCATGATGATACATTCCATGACCTTGCAGACCAGGCTCATCAGGCTAATGGGGCACTAGTTCCCGGGGTCCATGGTGGCTCCCCCCTTGTGTAGTGGGATAACCATCGCTGTGCGCCATTCAGCAGGCACAAAGCCTGAGGTGAGGCTATAATTGAACATGGTACTTAGGTGTGGTGCCAGTTCGTTCTGTAGTTCATGTAGAATGCAGTCTGTGATCTTATCTGGTCCCACGGATGCTGTGTTCCTGGCTTTGGAGAGTGGATTTTAGCTGTGTAGCCGTGATGACAGCAACTTTGCATTCTTCCGGTATAGAGATGGGCTCTTTCATGGGTGAGAGAGGGGTAAAGTTAGCACTGATCCTAACTGCCATGATGTTGGCAATATCAGTTGGGTCTGCATATTTAGTGCCATTGTGCTGTAACTCAGAGCAGATCTGAATGTTGCCATTGTGATTCCTGACATAGCTATAGAATGCTTTGTGGTTGTCTTTAGAATCGGTGGTGATTTTGTTTTCGTAACTAGCTTTGGAGGATTTTATCAGGGATCACAGCTTCTTACTGAGGCTGACCAGGGAGCTCCTCCACTCATGGGTTTTACCCTCTTTTGCAACGGTTTCTTCCTTCTGTTGTGCAGTTTGTTTATGGCAGGGGACCACCAGATTGGCTTCCTTTTCTTGGAGGATAGCTTCTTGGTTCTGTTTGGGATAGCACGATCCATGCACTCATGTAAGTGCTTATAAAGTGCAATTGTGTAGGATTCAGTAGTTGTAACTGTATTGTTCATCTGCATGGGTGTCCTGAAGTTCACCACTTCTGTCTTAAGAATCATGAAGTTGTCTTTGGAGATATTTTTTAACATGGTTTCCTTAATGGGGGGTGGGAGCAGAATGTGGATATGTAGGGTAATTAGCTTATGGTCAGATCAGACCAATGAGGCGTTGACTTCATGTGTGGAACACCGGTCACTCAGGACAAACCAAACCCCGTAACCAACACAAATAACCACAAAGTGAGCTAAATGCTACTCATTGCCAGAAGTCTCAGCCTCCAGATGCACACACTTGAGGCACTTCTCGGTATGGAGAAAATTGATATCTGTGCAGTAACAGAAACCTAGTTCAAGGCTCCAGAGAGCACACCAGCACTACCAGGATACTACTCATTCCATACCTTCCAGCAAAAGAACCTGGATCATAGCACATAGGGTGGGGATGTATCCATAATCATCAAGGATACCTACACCTCTCTCTACATGCTCTCTACAGGATATGTACCCATAGAATGTTGCACGGCAATGTTATTCCCACTCCACAGGGGTGGGGCCACAAAAGACCCTTCGCATTCACGCTCTATGAACCTGATGAGTCTGATCTGCAAGGCAATGGAGCCAATCATAATGGAAGTCAACAATAAAGACATTGGGGACCTTCACACAGTTGAGCACACCCAGTTTGGCTTCATAAAATGCAGATCACACCTCTTGAACTGGGTGGATTTCTTTGAGACAGTTACCCAGGCTACAGATGATTGAAATGAGCTCCACACAGCCTACCTATACCTCGCTAAGGCCTTTGACACCATTCCCCAGTCAGGTATCATAGATGAACTCACCAACCTGGGCATGAATCCATACATCACAAGATGGATTGCAAACTGGCTCACAGATAGATCCCACAAATTAAGAGTTGCTGGCTACATGCAGACTCTACACCGGTAACAACTGGTGTCTCCCAGGGTTCAGTCCTGGGGTCCCTCCTGTTTGCTATAGACTTCTCAAAAGTACATGCCAACACAGGAAGGTTGTGGTTGACTAAGTTTGCTGGGAACTGTAAAGTGTTTGCCATAATAGATTCCCCAGATGACACAAATATTCTCCAGAAGGGACTCTATGAGACAGATGTGTGGTGTCAGAGTCATGGCCTCAAGCTCAGTGTGGAAGAATGCATAGTAATTCCCTTTGGTGAAAACAAAGTAACCACAGACTACCACATAGGTGTTACCCCTTAAAACTGACAAGGCAATAAGGGATCTGGGGACACAAGCAGATAGTCATCTTTCCTTTGACAACCATGTTGCCAAAGTGATTGGAAAATCCTATGTGGCCCACCTAATCAACAAAGGGTTTGCATCAGGATCAAAAGAGGTAGCAGTGGCCCTCTACTCTTAAGTAATCAGACCCATCATTGAGTACAATGCACCATTTTGGATGTACTCAACTAAGCATATCCAGCAGCTGTAGAGACCACAGAGGTACCTCACCAAGAGGATTACTGGCCTCAAACAGTTGTGATATGCAACACAACTGGTAAAACTAAATCTGTTCTCCATTGTATACCATATACTCAGAGGCACACTCTGCCTAACAATCAGAGCCATGTCCAACACATAACTGTTGAACATGCTCCATCTACGGATGACAAAATTGAGTCGCACCACACACTTCAGGGATATGAACCTCATCATAACAATGAATACAACATGCTGGTGGGATAGAGTACCATCCCAGACACTTGCCTTACTGTGGAACAGAGTCCCAATGTACATAAGACAGAGTCCCCTCACTGACACTCTTCAATAGGAACCTTGATGAGTGGATGGGAAACAGCCAATTCATGCCAGGCATCACATCAGCAGCCCCACTAGAAAGGGGCATAGGGTACTAACTATTAGAACTAGGGCATGGGAGACTACCCATTGGGGTAGTGAAAGCTGCACAACTTGCCTAGGCTAATATATATGCCTTCGTGAAGATAGTCTACTACATACCTATGAACCTATGTGACAGGTACATGTCTACAGATAGTAGATGTGTACTTCACTGTACAGTCATGTTGTACAGCAGGCACATGGACCACATACACTGTAATGCTTACAGATACTGGTGGCTGTTATGTACAGTGGGTGAGATGTGCACTTCATGTCTTTTGTACCATTGGGATGTGTGCTGGGTGGGGCAGTCCTTGATGGCTCCCTGTCATAGTCACCCTCTTACACACATCTCTGCCCATCCATCTTTGGCTTATTATACTGTGTTCCCCCTACATATATATATATATATATATATATATATATAGGTACATAGGTAGGTAATAGGCTATCTGCCTGAAGGCATATATCAGTATGGCCAGAGTGTGCAGCTATCACCACACATGGGGTTAGTTCCCTAGGCCTCTGTGTAGTAGAGCTGATGAAGTGATCCATGGTGTGACAGTTCAGTTTCACATACACTCATCAAGGCTCCTCTGGAAGTGTATCAGTTAGGGACTCAGCTTAATGTAGGTTGGGCGCCTGTTCCAATGCAAGGGAAGTATGTGAGTTAGTAATGTATCCCTCCAACATGTTCTATTTATTGTTGTGATGATGATATCCCTACAGCATGTGGCACAGTGAGCTTAGGTTTACTTCAGATAGCACATGTACATCAGTTCTGCATTGGACATGAACCTGTCTGTTGGTCAGATATCACCTGAGTAGACAGTATGCAACAGATTAAGTTAAATTCAGTCTTGTTGCGTTGGGCAACTGTTTGAGGCCAGTAATCCTCTTGTTGAAGTACTTCAGTGGTCTTTCCAGCTGCTGAAGGTGCCTAGTTAGATTCATCGCAAGTGTGCCGTGATACTCTTTGATGGGTCTGATGACTGATGAGTAGAGGGAACCTCCTTTGACCTACATGCAAAGACCTAGGCAATTTATGGGAACACATAGCATGATTTACTAACCATTTTGTAAATGTGTTTCTGGAAGTAGAGATGACTATCCACATGTGTCCATGGATCCTTTATTATTACCTCCATATTTAGGATGTTGGCACCTATGTGGTATTTGTATGACTGTAGCTCAAGGCCATAATTTTGACACCACATCTGTCTGACTGAGACCCTTTTTAAGGATGTCTCTGTTGTCCCAAACATCGATTATGACAACCTTTTTGCAGTCATCCACAAACTTTGCTAAACATAGCCCTCGTGTGTTTGACTGTATTTCTGAAAAGTATACACCAGACAGGAGGGGTCCCATTACTGAGCCATGGGGGACAGCAGTTGTTACCAGCTTGAACAGGAGACCACAATTCTTACTTTGTGGGATATATCTGTGCCCCAGTTGGCAATCCATCAGATGACATACGTGTTTATGCACAGGTTGTTGATTTTGTGGATACAACATGTGTGTGTGGGATGCTGGAAAAGGGCTTTTCAAGGTCTATGTAGGCCGTGTGGAGCTCATTTCATTGATGTATGTCCTGGGTGACTGCCTTGAAAATTGTCTAGCAGGTTTAACAACCATGATCTGCCCCTGACCAAACCAAAATGGGTAGGGTTCTGTGTTTGTAGGCTCCCAATAGCTCTGTTTATGAGTTACATAATGACGGACTCCATGGCCTTGCAGATCAGGCTTATTAGGCTTATAAGACTATAGTTCCCATGGTCTGTTGTGCATCAACACTTGTGGAGTGTGCCAAATGTTGCTGTAACCCATTCAACAGTTTCATGTCCTGTACAGAGGGTGAGTCTCAACAGACTGTTCAGGTGCAGGGTCTGTTTGTTTTGGAGTTCACATATGACACAGCCAGGGAAACCATGTCATCCCATAGACGCCGTGTTTTTAGGTTTGGATAGAGCTGTTTAACCATTGTATATGTGACTTCTGGGTTTTCACAATCTCCAGGTATGGTAATGGGCCCTTTTGTCAGTGAGAGGGGGGTAAATATGTATGAACCTGTCTGACAAGATGTTGGCAATGCCAGTCATGTGCATGCATTCATTTACACTTTGCACTGACTCAGAAAATATATCAGTTTACAATGATATTTATGACATAGCGAAAGAAAGCTTCATGGTTCTCTATGGACTCTTTGGCAATATTTTTGCCAGAACATGGCTTGGATAATGTTAGGAGTGCTCATTGTTTCTTGATACTGATCGGAGATTTATTGATCTTCTTTGGATTTTCACTTTCTTTGAACAACTTAAGTACTTGTAGTACATAGTTTGATTATGACAGGGGTCCAATATATTATATGGATCTGTTTTCATATCACTGTGTGCACAAGGCAGGATTGGTGAATAGTGACAAGTGTCTGGAGTAAGAACTGCAACTGCCAGATATGTGTGGCCCACTGCTGTACTCAGACATGGCCTAAGTGTGTGAGCATGCCCAGTATGACCTTACAGTATGTTGCTGACTGAAATTGTCTAAATTTGTTTGTGTGTGAGCATACCCACTATGGGCATATATACTATATGTGTGTGAAAAATAAAGTTGTTTTTTACTTCAGGGCTCACCTTTGTGTTGTACATCGACAGGAAGCACACTGTGCCTGCAGGGCTTCCATGAGTCAATCTGCATAGACTTATCAACATTTCTACATACAGGGAGGACAGCTATTATTTGTACATTTCTACCCTGGTAGGTTACCCTGGGTCTGTATATTCTTCTCTGTCTCCTCACTGTGGGTTGCTTAGCAGCATTTACAACATCACCACCCTCAGCATCTTGCACATGTTGGTTTATGATAGCAAGAGCAGCCCTAACATTTTGTCTGACTTTAAAGTTTCTAAGCTTTCCCTCTTTGTATACTGCAGTGTTGCAGAGTTCTTGGTTAAAAACAGGGAAGTATGCTGTTTGCAGAGTTTAAAGTGCTGGGCTGGGCTAGTCTGCGGCCTGTGTAATTGGCTGATTCTGATATATTCCACCTGGCAGCTCTGCTAGTTCTCCTTGGTTAACTTCTTACTACTTCTTTTCCTTCCTTTTCCCTTTCTGTTTCTGCCCGGGGCAGTGCCGCGCAAACGAGTGCATACGCGTGCACACGCTGTGTGCACGTTTGCAAGAAATTTCAGATATTTTCACGGTGTGCACCTTTGGTTTCTGGTTTTCAAAAAGGACAACTGTAGACACATCACTTGCAATCCTGAGCAACTCAGGGCAAACACAAGACACTGTGCTCCAATAAGTATACAGCCTTTCTGACACACCCCCTCATGATGTTACCTATATTCTACTCTACTACTCATCTACTCCTACACTTACACTCTTGGGACATGGCTCACATGCTGGGGAAAATTGGGATTCACTATCCTTATCCTCATTTGCATAGGATTGCCTACTAATGCATGGTTACATCTCTCACACTGAGCTTCCCCCCTTAGCAACCAGTACTCAGTGGCCATGTTGTCTTCAGCCTGCCATTCACCTGCATGGCAGTATAAGCTCTTTAGTGAAAATGGTTATTTTTGGCTATTTTGTAATTATTTTTTTGTTTTTAAAGCACTGCACATTTGCGCAGTGCTGCGCTACGTTTAAACATTGAAGATCAGGGAAAAAAGTTACATTTTAATAATTTTAAACATTTATAAATGCCAATGGCCTTATATTTGGCCATTGGCATGCTTCCTCAACTGTATGCATCCTTTATTTGGAGCTGTCATAGCTCCGTTTAGCTATTTGCAGAATAGTACTCCGTTACCAACTGAGTACATTTCTGCAGATAACACTAATCTTCCAAGAACAGGTTAGTGTTTCCTGGATTGCAAATTTACCTAATTTGCATAGCTTTCAGCAGCAAATGAGGTAATTTGCATACCATGATGCTGTCCGTGCAAGAGTAGCTTTAGCAGCTCTTGTGCACACCCCTGCTGGCTGTACCTGGATCGCACGGCGGACATATTGCCTCCGTGAGCTCCTACACTCTTCTTGCACTCTGTGCAAGCTTTTGTAAATCTGGCCCATTGTGTTGAACATTCTTAAAAAGGTGCCATTGATAGTTGTATGGTAGGAAAATAAGGGAAAGAGGAAAGGAAGGACTAGAGGACAGGCAGGTCCTACTTTTAGCACAGAGCCAAGTCTAGGAAAATAGTGGGGAGGCAGGGAAAGAGCAGGAAAGACATAGGTGAGAGCTGTATGATGCACTAAAAAGTATTTAAGAAACTAGTTGCGTAGATTACTGAGAGTGGAGGTAGAAAGCTTAATAAGTTCATAGGCTCATAGTTGATTACTAGGCTAATGACCCCAGGAGCAATTTTTATGATTGCTTTATCACTGTTTTGTAAGCTGTACAACTATCCTGTTTTAAAAAAACACTGTGACTTTCTTTTAATGCATTGGAAATTATGACTGAAATCCATTTCCATTTTTAGTTTTGTGCTGAAATGCAGTCACAAGTATTATCCACATGATGCAACTGAATACCCAGAAGCACTGTGATATCATCAGGTGAATACATTATGTCATCACTTTAGTTCAGTTTTAAGGCATCACTTTTGCAAAATGGATAATAATTAAATAAAAATTAGTTTTACACATGAAGATGTATGCTTCCTGCTTTCTTAGCAAAATAATCTCAAAGCGCTATTCCTGTACTCAGTCTCCTATAGATTGCTGAAATGTGATCTATGCCTCACCTAAAAGCATCCTTTGACCCTGCTGTGATGGACCTGTTGCACATACAGAAAGCAAATAGGATCAGAATTACCTGATCTAGGGGCCTGATGCTCATCTACAAAATAAATAGGACATGTTGGTGGGACAGGTATGTATCTCAGAGACTACACTTTCTCTGGAATGAAGCACAGTTCTTCTCTAACCAAATTCCAGCGTAACGTGGACCAGTGGATGGAGAGTCAGAAATATACCCCCTGGTCTGACACCTTTGTCTCTAGTAGACAGAGGCAGTCTAAAAATGCTTGAGCATCCATGCTCATGCCTGCATATACCCCTTAAAATAATTCTAGGGTAACAAAACTTGTCAGATACAGTCAGGAAGCATGGCCTGGCTTAAAAACTGCTCCTGGGGTCATTAGCCTAGTAATGACCTATGAGCCTATGAACTTATGAACCTATGACTGCTCAGTATTATAGGTATTAACACAACAGCGTTGGTTGAAAAGGCTTCCTTGACGTATGTTGTACATCAGCATTTGTGCTATGCATGCTTGTCTATTTCAAGTTATTGTAACGGACTTTGTGTATAGTAAAGCAAGACAATTAGTTATAACAGACTCTTAATCGTACACTTAATAGAGTAAGTGTTAAAGAGCAATGTACTGCCTCCATTTCAGAATACTGACATTTGCGTGTCACTATACATGAAAGTAGGAAGTTCACAATCAGACTGAAACATACTACACTGTATGTAGTGTACACTGTAGCACATCAACATGATGTCCACGAAACAAACACAGCATCCAACAGAAAAATCTTTCTGATCAAGCAAGATTTAAAAATGAATACTTCATAGGGTAAGGTAGCAGGGATACAAAAGTGATGCAGTCGTGTAATTACATGAGTGAAAACACAGACTCCACATACCTTTCAACTGTCCAGATTTTCTCAGAATGTCCGGAGTTTTGCCTCATATTTATGGTCTGTTCCTCATAAAATTTGTGGTTTTCTGATTTTTGAGGCAAATCAGTGAAGACTGAATTCACTAGATCATGAGAGTTATTTGAATATTAGACTTCATATCCATCAGAAAATGCATGGTAACACGAGTTTTTTATTCTAGGAACTTTCTAAGTTTATAAGAGCAATATTTAAAATTTGTCCCTACTTTTGGGGCATTGTCTTCCATTATTTTTGACTTTATCCGGATTTTTGTGCTAAGAAGTTGAGAGGTATGCAGAGGGTGATCTCAGTGCTTAATTTCACTAATAGCCTCCCTCTGTATTATGGGGTGCCTCAAGGCTCAATCCTGATGTTACTTTCCATAGTAAATAAAATACTCCTTAGAGAAAGTCATATGATGGAGAAGCTTATCTTCTCAATAAAAGACTGATCATAGGAAGTTACTAAGCTAATGGCCCTAGGGCCCTTACAAACCTAGCTACGTTCTTACCCTTATTTCCGAGATCAGCACCTGTTGCCCCTGTCCAAGTGGGACACAGATGGAACCCCTGTGGTGAATTTACTGTTACCCATCCTAAAGTCATAAAGTCATAAATTAGTACCAGGCTAACTGCTCTTATGCACCATTCCAAGCCCAACCAATTACCCCATGTGAGAATCAAGCCCTGCACCTTGAGCCTGTAAGGTGAACACCTTAACCACTATGCCTACCTCCCACTCTGATGACACTTATCTTTACCTCTCCTTCACTCCAGAATCTGTAATGGACTTTACTGTGCTCAAAAACTGCTCGTCATTTTTCCTCCAGTGGTGTAGAGTCAGCTGAGTCTCGGTTTGGCTAAGACCAAGGGGTCCAAGGCACTAATAGTGCATGCCAGTGTGCATCCTTCACATCTCCTTCTATTCTACCGTTTAATACAGATATATCTTATTACACTATAATTTGTCCCAAGTCCATCATCTATTGGTCATTCTTGGCAAGAGCCTGACACTGAAAGATTAAGTGCCAGACATTGTTATGATGTCTTGGCGAATGGATGACCTGTACATTGTAACCTGACTGGAGAATGAATGTTTTGCAGTAGGTTGTTATTGCCACTGAAAAACAAGACCACTACTTCATTTCAGAGTATTAAAGCACAGTGAAGATCAAACAGAAAAATAAACAGTCTCCATTTTTTACTCACTAAAGGCAGCACTGCTGTTTAGTGTAAAATTAAAAACAGAAAAAAGAAAAAGTAAACAAAAAAGAAGAAATGTGTGTATGTGTGTGTGTGTGACAGAGAGAGAGAGAGAGAGAGAGAGAGAGAGAGAGAGAAAGAGAGAGAGTGTAGCATCTGAGCATGTGTGCATACTCCAGAGGCATGAGGTCTATTAGTTTGTGAGCCTTAAAAATAAGAACTATGAAACTCTAATGACCTTAATTAATTCTCAGTGATTTACTGTGCCGGGGTACAGACAAGAACTGGACTGCAATATTGCAGATGGTTAAGAGAGGAAAATTTGCTATGAAGAGGCTGTAACTGCTGGCCATGTGTGTTTGTGTGTGAAAGAGTGAGATAAACACAAAAGTGGGATAGGGAATACCAATGCATTTAGAATGCAACATGCAGAAGATCAACATCCAACCTCTAACAAAAAATATGAAACTCTAATATCTGGTATTATTGACTGATCTTATTTCTTTGTGATTTGTCAAGGGATGATTGCAACAAAGGGAGTGTAGCTGCTAGTCATGTGTGTGCTGTTTGTTTCAATGTATATGTGTGTGTTTGTGTCTGTTTTACATATTCGTTTTCCTACGTATATGCGCATGATTCTGCCTGCACTTGTGAATGTGTGTGTGTGTGTGTGTGTGTGTGTGTGTGTGTGTGTGTGTGTGTGTGCATCTATGTTATCATGGAATTAATGCCCTTCCAGGCATGGCAAGGCCCTCCACCTGTGGCAATGGGCCTCACAACGCTCCTGGATGTGAGTTAATTCCCTGATAATGGGCACTGTCAGGTATCATTGCTTGTGTCATCCCTCCAAAGTGGTTGAGTTGTATCTGACTCCTATAGTGTCTCCATGTACAGCCACCACCATTCACGGAGTTTACTAGGCAAGCAGAGAATAGAAGTATATCACCAGGACTTTTTTCTGTATCAAGCACAGACATACCACACACACACACACACACACACACACACACACACACACACACACACACACACACACACACACACACACACCTATAGACAAACTGAAGTTAGCAATACATCTTTGAGATATGAGAGGGAAACAAAGTACCTGTTAAAAACTGGCAGAAACACAGGGAAGGACATCATATTCCACACAGAAGGCACCACAGCCAAGAATCCAACTAAAGGACCTCTGTGCCACTGTTCTGCCTCAAAATGTCTTACTATAATCTTAAAATCATCTCTTGGATCTGGAATTTCATTTTGTCATTGGACCTAGCTACACTGAGCCATACACTGGTTCTCTTTAGTATGAAAACTCCCTTTACCTTAGACTGCTGGACAGGGATCTTGCCTGGCTGCAGAGGGTGCAGAATTCCACAAAGAGTTTACTGATCAGGAATTCACATTCCTGTAACACAATGCTCTTAATATGGGATATGGACCAGATGTGGGCCTCTGCCTGGATTTTATGCTTCTGATTATGTACTAGGCTGTGTGCAATCTGAATCCTGCTTATGTGAAATAGCTATCAGTTCCTTATGTTCTCATTATGTATCTGCTTACTATTTATGAAATAAACAAATGGCAGCCACTGTCAGCTCTAAACAATTCTGGAAGGAAATCAAACAACTAAAATGCCAACATAAGTAGCATACCTAGTAACTCGTATTCCATTCAGGTTAAGGAATGCAAAAGCTGTATTATCATCTCGACTATCTATGACATCACCAACTCCTCTTAAACCTGAAGCGCTCCTCTGCTAACCCCCCACACTAACTCTCAATCAGTATTATACCCCCTGGCTGAATACTCAGTGGGCAGGATTCACGAAGCCTCCATGTAAGAGTTACAAGTCTTACACGGAGGCCGCAGTTAAACGGTGTGACGTCAGCATGCCATGCATATTCATGAGGGCATGCTGACTCACACCCAAGGCTAACACGGTCCGTGTAAGAAAGTAGGGGGCGTGTCCGCAGGGCGAGTCCTGCAAACGGACACCCCCCCCAGAAGAGTAACAGTCCCGAAAGTAAACCCCCACGAGAGAGTCCGCGTAAATGTCAACAAACACAGCACAACACATGCCCCCACAGACTATAAACATAAAATGTAAAAATGAACATGTTATATTTATTTTTATAAGTTTTAAAGATGTTTGCCCGTAATTGAGCTCGCTTGCGCGGGCGTGCCCGTCGCTTAGCCACAGTTAGCAGTCAGTGGAAAAGCATATAAGATCTAAATATGCAAAGTAAGCCAAGAAGCAATAGCGTAGCGGTAGAGACGTCGGCTGAAGAGGAGGCAGTCACGGTTCGAGCCCCAACAATATAAATTTTTATTTCTAGTGAAATAAGCACGAAACAATCCCCTGACATATATGTACATATATATAATTATATTTTATGTAAAATGTAATGAAATGGGCCATGTATTTTGAAGAAATCTTAGATAATAAAAAAAAAAAATGTCAGAAGTGCCTATAGCTGAGCTACGCTCTAACAAGCTGAGTATATCTTCCCGTAGGTGAGCAGTGGTTTAACAGGTGTAAAATGAGTGCCCAGGGTTGAGCAGCTGAGCGTAATATGCGTGCTGACAGCCAAATGACGCGTAAACCAGTGTAACCCATTTGCGCGGAGCTGCGCACCGCGCCAACAAGCTAACCGGCAGGCAACGTTGAGCAAGCTGTATCAAAACTGCCTTTACACAGACACACCTCCTAGCCTGTGTAGACAGTCATAAAAAAAAAAGCAATGGCCAGGCTCGAACTCAGGATACCATGCACCATAGTCAAAGTACTGAACCACTAAGCCATGACAGCTGCTCTTAGAAATGCAGTATTAGCATATATATATAGGAATGAATGGAAAGAGAAGCATGACAAAGCAGGTTTTGTGAAGCTGATACATTTCCAAAATGGCCAATCACAGATAAGTGCGGGGAAAACGGCATATATAAGCCCCATAGGCAGGAATACACAGCATAACTGATTGTGGAACCCATTTGCAGTCAGGATGGCAGGTGTAGGAGAGGGTAGTTGCTTCCGAGCACAGAGGTGGGGCATTGAGGAGTCCAAATATATGGTTTGGCTCCTCTTCCACGATCATGAGGCCCAACTCATGCAGGGCCAGGTCCTGTGGGGAGCATACAAGGCTGAGGCATAGGACCGGTTGGCACATGATCTCACCAGTGCCACAGGAATACCAAGGACTGGTGAACAGGTCCGTCACCACCATGCGGACCTGAAGAGACGGAAGCAGGACCAACTGAACTGTTGGATCCAGGAGGCCCGGCAAATGCCCAACGCCCCACTACTGAGCAAGTTACATGTAATTATTTATGTAAGAAATTAACCTAGCTGATATTATGGAGATGTGTATTCCAATATTACTTAATTTATATTACAGCTGCAGGTGTCCGTTCTGCGAATCGTCGAGCCTATGCTGATAGGCTTGTGTGGTTGCGCCACTAGGCAGTTAGTAATTCTCTCCCTGTAACTGTTAAAAAATATAAGTATGACAGCTTGCAAAAGAGTGCAGTGTAGTCACTTATTAATAAAAAGTTCAAGTAACAGTGTAAGAGAGATTCTGCTAATACTGTGTGATTACATAAGTGTGATGCAGCCTGTAATCCAAAAATAAAAATGAAATAAGTCTGAAATAAAGATGTTCCACCTGTAATGTAATAGTACATAACCTGCAGCAGGCTGTAAATTACAGCTACACAAGCTGAGTATAACACGTGTGAAATATATCCCCATTTAAAATCTGAAACATGACACAAGTGAGACTGTTGGAAAGGATTGTTGTAACCAAGTAAAACATGTCAATAAAGCCTAGAATTAAGTACCTTCCTGAATTGTAAAAATAAAACAAGTGAGAGTGTGAGAAAGAGGTATGAATCCACCAAGAAAGTTGTAATAACTCTTGAATAAAGTATACTGCAGTCAGTACAGAATGAAATGAATGTGACAGGCACAACCAAAGAGTGAAATGTGTGCAATAAAGTACTAAAGCTGGAATGTCTGTCCCACAATTTGGATATGTTGCTGTACCTTTGCAATATGCAGATAGCATGGTTGTATGAAATACCAAACATCCACAGTTGTCTAGAGCCATATAAATCAAATGTAGCAGGATGCTGTAGCTGAAAAGAGCCAGATATGAACGTGTATGAATAAAAATGCAATGTATATTAATGTAGCAGTAACATTCCCATCACCAACATGCCTAAGTTTACACATAGGAAACTGTAGTCAGACCTGTAGGGTGTATATATCTGCAGCTAGTAGAAATGTACAGCATATGTATAGGTATTTGAAGTTGTTAATGAAATATTTCTTCACCCTACCCTATAACCACAAATAATCCATTCCACATGAAATGGGTATGTGTATTCACAATTAATTCCCCTGGACATTTGTCCTGTTGGTTCATATATATTTGCATGTACATTAATGCATGTGCCCTGTTCATACATCCA
>NC_056732.1:364585764-364608264 GCF_019279795.1 Protopterus annectens | reverse complement strand
TTATGTGTGCCATATTTTGCTGACATATATTGCTGACGTTTTTTTCTTTTCCTTTTCAGGGCTATGGTTCACCAGCAAAACCCTACCTACTCCGCTGCAGAGGATGAGGAGATACACCAGAGCCTGGTGCGGGATTTCGCAATACTCTTTTCCTGCACCAGCCAGAACCAGCAGGAGAGGGCTGCACTGTGGCAAGACCTGGTCCGTCGGGTAAATGACATAGGCATGCATAACCGGACATATGAGCAGGTACGCCATCACTGCAGTGATTTAATTAGAAATGTCCATCAGCGTGCATCAGATATCCACAGGCAACAGCTTGCCACAGGTGGTGGGGCAGCTATACATCCCCCCTCACCAGACTGGAGGGACTACTCCTAAGTGTTGTGGCTCCAGCCCAACAACAACAACAGCAGCAGCATACATGCATAATGATGGAGGCTGGAGCCACCCAGCAGCAGGACTCAGAGCATGCAGGTAACATGCCATATGTATAGTTGACTGTTCTGTACACTGGTAGTTTATGCATGTGTGAGGTGTGTCCTCAGTTTGTAGCTGTTATCTTGGTAATTATTGTGCAAGAGTGATATTCTCAATATCAGCAGCAGACCTGTGAAAGCCAACTGTTGTACTACTGAACTGTATCATACTCACAGTATCAATGGCACAGTTGTGCCCACTGACAATAAATGTCTAATTTCTGCAGGTCCCCCTGGTGTAACAGCAAGGCAACTTATCCATGCTGGTGAGTGTGTAATAACAATACCTTCAATACTCTTGATACTAATAGTAATAATAGGCTCAAACAGTAGTGCTATGTGTTTGATTGCAGGTGTGTTTGTGTGTGTGTGTTGATATCTCATATACTGAGATGTGTGCATGTGTGCATGTGCACCTGTGTGCATGTGTGCATGTGCACCTGTGTGCATGTGTGCATGTGCATGTGCACATGTGTGCATGTGTGCTTGTGTGTATCAGTGGTAACATTGTGTACACATTGTAAACTGTGTTTCCTGTCTTACTCCCACAGGTTCTGGTGCTGCTCTGGTGTTGTGCAGCAAGGAACCTGAATCAGCTGACGTGGATAGTGATAATGATGATACCTGTGTAATGGCACAGGGAGGTGTGCCAGGGTCTGTCGTTGGTCAGCCAATTGACAGTACACAGCTGTCGACCCCATCAATGCGCACAGTCATCCTGCCAATACATCCTTTGTCACCAATGTCCCTAGGTGATGGACAGGATACAGTGGGCATTGACCAGGATAATGTGGTATCGGTGGCACATGCATCCCCACACAGCAGCCATGGCCAGGGTCCTGACATGGTACCACACAGGCAGACGTCCAGGGGTTCTCGTGGTAGCATACATGGGAATACTGCCCCTGTCAGACATGCCCACAGAGGTCTTTCAAACTCAGCTCTGTTTTGGGCTGTAATGCAGGCACAGTCACATATGGAACAGTACACCAGACAGGGTCTGAGGGAGCTGAGAGCATGTCGCACAGCTATGAATGCCAGTATGCATGATGTTGCGGCTGCCATCCGTAATTTCACCGAGGTCATTGACAGACGTTGGGGGACACATTAGATCTGTTCCACAACTACATGTCCATGAGCCGGGGCAATGGTGGACAGTTGAGGCATCGACGTGGGCATATGCCAGCAATAGCAGCAGCTGGCAGTCGTCGCTGATGAAAACAGGCCCGTGGCCGCTCCCATAGTGCCAGCAGCAGCCCCAGCAGTGCTGGGTCTGTGCTGTCATCAGACCACCCCAGGAGACCACGTGCACGTGGCTCTGGACAGTCCCAACAGGGACCTGTCTCCAGTCACCAACCACCTGCTTCTGATGACAGTACCCAGTCTGGCTTAGTACCTGATAAGATCCGTAGCACCCCTGCCAACCACAGGTGCTGTGTCCGTGGCCAGAAACAGTGATCTGTATGACCTGGCAGGTACAGTCTGTGGCTGTCCACAAACACCTGTATATGGCAGCCATGAGGTGGAACTGTGTGCATGCATACACACATGCGAATTGATAACACCTAGGGCTACCGCATATATGCACACCCACTGCATCAACATTGCCCCATCTTGTGCTGCTGTCCCTCACCAACACACACACACACACACACACACACACACACATACATGTCAATTGGTTGTATCAGTGGCAGACTCAGGCATACCAAGTACACACCCTGTGCATATGATGAAACTGTGCCACCTCCTGCAATCTGTAACATCGGTGCAGGAACAGGTTAACATGGTGCTGATGCATAGGGTGACTACATAGAAGTGTAGTAATAGTATCATGTTGTCAACAGTACAGTGTAATGATATCATTGTGGGTATATCCCAGCATGCCTGATGCAGTAACAGTATGATTGTCATTGTATTGTTTTGTACACCCATAGTAATTACCATAGTGTAATGTCTGCACATCTTTGCATACTGGTGGTAAGGCTGTCAACAGAAGGCCACCTACATAGGTAGCACAGGGGATAAGAAAATGTAAGCATTGATACTCAATGATGGACATGTAAACTGCAAGTTGCATGCTGTCCACACTCGACTCTGCAATGAGGATGTTTTAGGATGTTGATATCTGTGCAGTAATACACAACAGGTTCAAAACTCACAAGAGCACCCTAGCACTACAAGGTCACACCTCATACCATGCTTGACAGCCCCAAAAACACAGAACTAACTATGACAGGAGGGAGAGTCTCCATAAATGTCAAGGATACTGTGGTGCCAGGACAGGTAGCATACATCCTAATAAGTTTGGAACTGCTGAGTGAGGGCTCAGTGTCTGTTATTCGAAATGTGTATTAGTTCAGGTATTAGCACTTGGGTTTCAGGCCGGTTATTCTACATTACGAAGGTACATGGTCTGTACACTTTTGGGAGGTGAGGCTGGACCCTGCCTGTCTGACCTGTGAATTTCTGGGTACAGGCTTATAATGCCTGCATATTTGCACTGTTGCCTACTGGAAGTGGTACACCTTGTTTGTTGTAGCACAGACTAGATCCAGGCCTGCTGACTATAGTTTTGTTTGTATGCATGTTTGCTTGTTATTTCTCTGAAACACTGATTCCACATGCAATGCAGATTTACAGCACCTCTGTGGATCCCTAGTGACATCTGTATTGCTTACTGTACTGATGTCCATGTCTCACTTGACAGAACGTCACTGTTTGTCCTGTTTGCATGTAAGTTGCCTGTAACACATTGCATATGACTTACCTGGCATTTGCTCACGAAAGCATTTATATATGCCAGCACTAACAAATCAGAAGCACTACACCCTCACATAATCACCTTGAGTACCTTGTTCCCCATTGGCCCTATGTGTTGTTAATTATTATGGAATTCACAATACTATGGTAGCATGTGCAAAGGTCACTTGTCAATCTCCTCTCTGGTCCAGTTGGTGAATCTGTGAGTCATGTGGCAATGTTACAGCTGCCTCATGTACACAGGCAACCCTCTTCCCTTCCCATAAACTTACAACACATGTGAGAGATGCAACCACATAGCCAAACTGGGGGCTAAGCTCTCTTAACTCAGTACTGGCATAACCTGTCAGGTGGAGTGGGATACTACAGTGAATACAATACCAGTCTCACATAGACCTACCACGACAGCAATCCAAACACATAAACACACAGGAACATTCTTGGAGTCTCAGAATAGCATCCTGCCTGAGCAGCAGATACCTCTGAAGCAGACACACAAGCAAACGTTATTCCAGAACAGAGCACGCGCAACACATAACTTACAAAGCCTGTGTGCCAAACAGTCACAGCCCGTAAGACTAAACAACACACCTGCTACAGTTGTAATAGGTACCTCTATCGTCAGGTACACTGAGGTCCCGCTCACCAGGCTGAACAAGGAGAAGGTCACGGTGAGATGCCCGTTGGGCACTATGATCCACCACATAACACAAGCATACAGTTCACTCCAAGGCATGTACAAATATGACTCAGTCATTGTCCGTGCCAGTATGAATGACCTGTGACGTACCTCCCTGGACTACATGATAGGGGACATAGAGGGGCTCTCTGAGCATGTGGCACAGGCTGGTATGACCCTGACCTTGAGTAGCATCTTACCCTCACCAAGAATGCTGCCACAATATGTAGACAGGATGATCAATTTCTACAACTGGCTTATGTTTCGGTGTCATTCAAAGGGGATCCAATGCCTGTCAGCATGGGATTACATGCTAGACAAGCCACGATGCTTTGCTAGGGACAGCTTGCACCTGTCACCCATGGGCCGTTGCATATTGGCAAAGGCTCTTGCGACACACATAGTGCCTTTTTATGCAAGGCTCAAATTACATAGCCACCTCCACAGGTATCACACGGGATAGGACACTAATAGTAATGCTACTCAACGCCAGCAGTGTAAACCTGAAGATGCATGCACTGGAAATGGTCCTTAGCATGGAGAACAGCAATATCTGTGCAGTGACAGAATCCTGGTTCAAGGCTCCCAGGTGCACCCCATCACTGCCAGGTTATACCTCATACCATGCTTGTCATCCCCTAAACATGCACCAAACTGGAACAGGGGGGAAGTATCCAAAGGCACCACAGATACACACACCTCCAGGTTGGTGGCACAGCACAAAGCATCAGAGACTATCCATGTGCAACTAACAGTGGGTTAGACTGCCTTCAGGTTCATAGCCTGGCACACACCACCCTCCCATACCCAGGAAACCCACTTGGCCTTCCTGACAACACTGGGAATATGACGGTCTCTACAAACACCATTATATGGGTGGACTGCAACTACCCAAACATAGAGTGTGAGCATTACTCTAGCTCCAAGACCCTAGCTGAAAGGTCCCTAGCATTTATTCACTGAATTGCTATGGAACAACTTGTTACCACTCCCACAAGAGGTAAAAACATGCTGCACCTGTTCATCAACAACATAGACCAGACGTGTATCCCTCACTGGTAGGATGACACCATATACAACTCACACTGTATATTCACATACCACATCCAGCCCCTGCACAGAAAACCACAGTCATAAAGTTGTCTAATGCAAACTCCATGTATTCACATGAGGCAGGCTTCAGACATGGGAACTATTGAAGGTCACAGGTACATATGTGTAGGTGGCACACACATACATCATGTGTGCATTGACATTACTGATATAATCTATGTCGTGCAATATTGGGAACACCACCCCACACACATGGACAAACTGTGTGACAAAAACACACATGGCGTTTGTAGGATTCAAACCCCTACCTAACTATGTTATGACACTTGTGAAAGATGCAGTAGCAGAGCACGCTATTTGCATTACTAGGAGGCTTGCTTTCTCCTGCTGTACTTATAGGGTGCTGAAATCATCAGTGTTTAGACAGTGGAATATGCAGCATGTGGTGTGTTGTACTAGTTGCCAAAAGGGACATTTCTCTTACACATAGAATTGCACACACCCTACTCCTACCCCACATTCACACATACACTGAGCATTTGCAGGATTCAAACCCCTACCTAACTATGTTATGACACTTGTGAAAGACGCAGTAGCAGAGCGTGCTATTTGCATTACTGGGAGGCTTGCTTTCTCCTGTTGTACTTATAGGGTGCTGACATCATCAATGTTTAGACAGTGGAATATGCAGCATGTGGTGTGTTGTACTAGTTGCCAAAAGGGACATTTCTCTTACACATAGAAACTGCACACACCCTACCCCCCCCCCAATTCACACATACACACACTGAGCATTTGCAGGATTCAAACCCCTATCTAACTATGTTATGACACTTGTGAAAGACGCAGTAGCAGAGCGTGCTATTTGCATTACTGGGAGGCTTGCTTTCTCCTGCTGCACTTATAGGGTGCTGACATCATCAGTGTTTA
The DNA here is from genome assembly GCF_019279795.1 of Protopterus annectens. Taxonomy (NCBI): domain Eukaryota; kingdom Metazoa; phylum Chordata; order Ceratodontiformes; family Protopteridae; genus Protopterus; species Protopterus annectens. The sequence continues at coordinate 364,602,360 of NC_056732.1, read as the reverse complement.
GACAGTGGAATATGCAGCATGTGGTGTGTTGTACTAGTTGCCAGTAGGGACATTTCTCTTACCCCCCTCATTCACACATACACACACACACTGAGCATTTGCAGGATTCAAACCCCTACCTAACTATGTTATGACACTTGTGGAAGACACAGTAGCTGAGCACGCTATTCAAATTACTGGGTATCATTTGTGCTCCTGACATATGTATAGTGTGCTGACATCATTATTTATGAAGAGGTATGTACATCTGTTACTATCCATCAGTAAGGGGGAGAGCATATATATGCATTAACTTTGCAGAGGCACAGTGGCCTACTGTACTGCGGTGGCAGATTCCAAATACACTGTGGATAGCCTTCTGTATTCCCTAGGGACAACAGCCTAGTATTGAACTCTACGGCCATATGTTTACCTGTCAGATGTAAGTATCTTTTGCTCATAAACTGTTTGTGGGTCTTTATTGCCATAGCTTTCCCTATCTCTATGAACAACTTGTGTACTGTGGCAGATGTTTGCATATGAGTGGGATCCACTACTTTACTTATGTCTCTGCTGTAATTTCACTGTGTGCACTGGGCAGATTTCTGTATTGTGGGAGGTTCCTGTATTAACACATACAAATGCCAGATATGTGTGTGCAGCTGCTGAACTGTGACATGGCCTAAGTGTGTGAGCATGCCCAGTTCACAGTTTATATGGCTTCTTGGTGTGCGAGCATGCCCAGTGTGAACTTTCCATATGTTGAGATCTGTGGTCCACCACATTTGTGTTTGTGTGTGGACTTAATCTATATTTCACATGTACAGTTGAGTGTTGGACGTCAGGTTGTGTTCTTACTGCCCAACTGCTTTGTGTCTGAACCTAACAGGCATTATGCTGTGCCTGCAGGGTTGCCATGGGATAGTTTGCATACAGTTGTCAACATCCTTTCATACTGACCAAACAGTGTATTGTCGTATAGTGTACTGGTTCAGTGCTTTCACTGTGGTGGACAGTATCATCGGTTTCAGTCCTATCACTGCTTGTAATATTTATAGTGAGCACACCAGACTGGTTGAGGGCCAGTTGTGCAGATATGACCATGTTGCTTTTGTTCAGATATGGACAACATAGAACAGGATTGTCCGACATTGTTAATGTATTCCACAACTTGTGTGGACAGTGACAAACAATGGCCATGTGCCCTAGGCCATTTGTAATGCTAGTCAGAGAGTGTTTTTCCTTCAACACACATATTTACTGGTGTTTGCCATGACATATTTCAAGGTTAGTGTGCTGTGCCTCTGTCTACCCGTGACATACAGGTGATATCCAGGGTAAACCTACCATCTCCCATCCAGTCATCATGATTCCTCTGGATGACAGTCAATGAGGACTCCTGGATAACCTGTATTGGGAGTTTAGTCATGAGTGGAGTGAGCTTCTGGGTTATGGACCAATCAGTACAGCATGTCCTGTTTATGTCAGTGCTGGGGTTCAGGCCTGTCATGTGCATAGGTCACCAGCATTCAGATTTTACATGGTGCCAAATGTCCATTGACTCCAGCTTGGTCATGGCTTTATACATCAGGCACAGATCACCTCTAGCCAGGCGGTATGGCACTGTGTGGAGCTGCAGTTTGTTTAATCAGGCAACACATGGCATCTGTTACAGCTTTGAGATCCTCCTGGTGGGGTATTTTTGGGGTCTTTCCAGTTGATGCAGGTGTCTGCTAAGGTACATCCCACAAGGGCCATTGTACGCAATTGTGAGGCTGCTGATGGATGACTGGAGAGGCACAATGACCTCCCCTGACCTAGCTGTGCTTACCTTCATGATTAGGTGGGTATATATGGTATGTTTCTGTAACCACTACAGACACATGGTTGTCACATACACAATATCTATTGCCTTGTGTCCCCAGGTCTCTTATTGCTCCTGATGTACTTAATGGGTTAACACCTATGTGGTAATTTGTGGCCACGTACTGTGTTTCCACAGCGGATGACTATACACTATTCTGCATTTTGCTTGTTGACATGGCTGTGGCACCACTTGTCTGTTTCTATGTGTGCCTTTTGTAGGATGCTTGTGTCAGCTGGAGTGTCCGATATGGTGGGCAGTTTGTAGTCATCTGCAAACCTGTTCAGTCACAGTCCTTCCATGTTGGCCTGTACCTATGTGACATATATACCATACAAGAGAGGTCCCAGGACCATACCTTGTGGGATGCCAGTTGCACCTGGTTTGTAGTCTGACATGGCTGCAGCATTTCTGACCTGGTCAGTTCTGTCCTTGAGCTGGTTTGCAACCCATCTACTTGGATAGGGGTTTATAATTAGGCTGGTGAGCTTATCTGTACTGAACAATTGGGGTATTGTACGGAAGGGTTTAGCAAGGTCCAGATAGGCTGTGTGAACCACATTCCCCTCATCAATGGCCTTGGTGCATGTTTCACATGTTTAAGGGGCAGGATCTGCCCTATGAAAGCCACACTGGGTAGGGTTCAATGTCTGTCGGTACCCAATCTCATTATTCCTGGGGTCCATGATCATCCTCTCCATTACTTTGCCGACCAGGATAGTCAGGGTTGAGGGGTGATAATTTGCAGTATCCATTCAGGCACCACCTTTGTGGTGAGGGACCACTGTTGCTGTACACTGCTCTTTGGGTACATATCCTGTGGTAAGACTGAGAGTGAGCAGTAGTGCTATTTGGTGTTCCATTTTTCTTACAGTTCTTGTAGGACACAACCCAGGACACCATCTGGTACCATTGTGCTGTTACCTCAGCATCTGCAATGTCAGGGGGCCAGCACTCTGCTGGGATAGATATTTGGCAGTTTGGTGCTGGTGGGGAGTTTGCAAAGAATCTGTTAGGTTGGATGTTGGCAATGTGTGTGGGTTTGGTGTATTGTTTGTGATATTTGAGTAATGCAGAGCATATCTGTGGATTATCACCATGGTTCCTACCATCAGTTAGGACAGCTGTGTGATTATCTTTTGTGTCCTGCACAATTTGTATCATCATAGGTTCATAGGTTCATACTAGGCTATCTGCCCTGGCCATGTTTGAGCCTAGACAGACTGTGTGTGGCTTTCGACACCCCTTGCAATGTGCATATTATGCCCATTTAGGGCTTACTTTACTAGATGTGACACAGAGATGGCCCCCAGTGTACACCTACTATCTCCCATGCACTTGACCAGATTTCTCTTGTAGAGTATGAGTGTGGAGCTTAGCCTATCATGGACTGGGATTCTGTTCCAGAGTGTAAGGAGCCTCTGGGTTATGAATCTGTCCCTCCAGCACATCCTATTTATCTATGTGTTGAGGTTCAGATATCTCACTGTGGTGCCTTTGCTGGATTTGGAGTTTCTGCAGTGGAGCATGTCCATTCATTCTGGATTGGACATGGTCTTGTACATCAGGCATACATCGCCTCTGACTGGGCAGTATGCATGTGAATTGGGCTGGGGTTTCTTCAGCCAGGCAGCAGATGACAAATGTTTGGACCATTTATCCTCTTGGTGAGGTACATTTGGGGTCTTTCTAACTGCTGCAGGTGTCAGGTAAGGTACATCCAAAATGAAGCATTGTTCTCAAGTATGGGCCTGATAAGAGAAGAGTATGGGGGCACAGTGACCTCTCTTGATCTACATGTGCATCCTTTCATGTTAAGGTGGGCAATATAGCAGGTCTTCCTGGCCACCTTGGCAATGTGAGTGTCACATGACGGGTTACTGTCCACTTGTTTCCCTAGGTCCCTGATTACTTCTTCCGTACATAATGGATTACCACCTATGTCATAATTTGTGTGTGCCTTGTTTGGTATTTGGTGAGACATTCATACTCTGCAGTGTCTTCAGGAAGGCTGACTGGGGTTCCTGGGTTTGGGAGGGTGGTCTGTAGCAGGCTGCAAACTGGAACGCAGTTTGAGCCACTGTTACTTGCCCATGGATAGTCCATGCTGCTTCTTGCTGTGGTACCAACCTGGGGGTGTGGTTATCCTTGACAATTATTGATAGCCACACTCCTATTGTAGTTTGTTCCATGTTTTGGGGCTGTAAAGCATGGTATAAGGTATAACGTGGTAGTATTAGGGTGCTCTTCTGAGCCTTGACCCAGATTTCTGTTACAGAACAGATATTACCATTCTCCATGCTGAGGTGGGTTTGGTCTGCATGCATCTTGCAGTTTAGACTTCTGGCATTGGGTAGCATTACGTCCAGGTTGTTATCCCTTGTGCTACCTATGGTGGTGGGTTTGTGTTTCCAGCCTTACCTATTCAAGGCACAGTGGGGGTGACAACAGCCTTTGCCAGTATCCACACAGCCAGGTGTGATGCGTGCGTGCCATCCCTAGCAGGTGCAGCATCATGTCTTGCTCTGCATGTCATCCCAGGCTGTCAGCCATTTGTTCCCCTTTGACTAACAGCAATACTTCAGCCAATTATTGTACTTGATCTTGTTGTCTTCATAGTGTGGCATCATGCTTGGTGAGGGTGAGATGTTAGGCAGGGTCATCATGTTTGCATATACTAGATGGTGTTACATTGCTTAACACATGGCAATCATGCCTCAGGTGGTGCTGCAGGGCTGCCTATGTCGGATGCACATACTACACTCCCTGTACGTTTGAAAGCAGGTTGTGTCATGTTAGGCGTCCCTTTTACTATATGAGTGAGTCAGAGAGGGGTATCATTCCCAGGGTTCCTACTGAGCCAGTGTATGTGGTATGTGTTGCCTTTTTGCCAAGGCCAGGGCAGACTGGGCACGCCTCCTTCTGCCTACTGGGGCAGGCTCAGGTTGTTCCTCCTCCGAGTCACGCTCTGCCTGTGATGGCCTTGGCAATGGTGGGGGGCTGTTTGTCCCGCCCCTATGCTGGTCCTGCTGCAGCTGGTTTTGCAGAATCATATTATGTAGCATAGCACATACCATGACAATTTGGGTACATGTAGTTGGTGAGTACTGCAAGGCTCCACCAGATGTGTCCAGGCACCGGAACCGTGACTTGAGCAGCCCAAACACACGCTCTATTACATTTCGTGTTTGTGCGTGTGCCTCATTATGGCGTTCTTGTTCAGGTGTGTGTGCGTTTCTGATGGGTGTCATCAGCCACGGCTCCAGTGCATATCCACCATCCCCCACTAAGTGACCATGTGGGATGTCCCCATTGGCAAATGTCTCATACAGCTGCGTCAGATGCTAGATATGGGAATCATGGTAGCTTCCAGGGCAGCCAGCACACACATTCGTTATTATGCCCTGGGCATCACACATGACCTGGCAGTTGATGGAGGGGAAGCCATTGCGGTTAATGTAGGCCCTACCCCACTCACCAGCTGGTGCCTTGATGTGTATATGCGTGCAGTCTATTGCACCCACTACCTCAGGGTATTCCACTATTTGCTGGAAGAGTCGCATATTGCTGGCCAATGCCTCATGGGAATTGGGGAAATATACATGATCTCTGACATGTGCCGACATGGCATCCAGGAACTGGTGCAGTACCCTGGATGCTGATGCCTGTGAGATCCCCATCATATCACTAGTTGGTCTCTGGAAGGTACCTGTTGCTAGTATTCTTAGGCCAACACATACCTTGGTTTCCACTGGGATGGGTTCCCCTCTGTTGGTTCTGTGTGTGAGGCATGGCCTGCACAGCTCAACAATTTGCTGCAGGAGGTCTCTGTCCACTCTATAGCGCTCCACTATCTCCAGCTCATGTAACCCCTGGTAGGTGACCCTGGGCCTGTACACTCTTCTCCATCTCCTCACTGTGGGTTGTCTGGCAGCATTTGCATTGTCACCACCCTCAGCAAGTCTCCTATGTCTCCTTATAACAGCTATGGCAGCCCCTAGCATGTTTGGTCTGAGTGCAGCTTTTTCAGTTTTCACTTCTAATAGCTTACTCATGTCTTACAGTGTCTCTTGATAGAAACATACTGCAATGCTGTTTGCAGTGTTTTAAGTGCTGGGCTGGGCTAGTATTCTGCCTGTGTAATTGCCTGCTTCTAATTGTTTTCACCTGCTAGCTCTACCAGTATTCCCTGCTAGCTTCCTACTGTTTCTTCTGCTTCCTTTTTCCTCTCTGTTTCCTCAGGGGGGAGCAGCGCGCTTATCAGCGAAAACACGCTCACAGTGGCTACCACGTGCGCACACATGCTTACACGGACTAGAATCTGCTTATTAGGGTTAAAACATGCGCACACCAGTGCAAACAGGTTTACAGATCTTTAAAAAGGCTCTTACATGCTTACTCTGCCTTACACGCGTGCACTCTGTCTTACTCGCGCCTCCCAGAATGCACACGCGCACATGCACGCACAGCAAGAAACTTTGGTGTTAGCCACAGTGTACACCTTCCATTTCTTGACTTTCCCATGCTTATCTGTTGACAGTCCTCTTTCTATGCTGTGTGACTGACATCTTTCACATACCACTTTGCTCCAATGAGCTTGATTTCTTTCTGACATTCCCCCCTGTGATGTCACCTATCTCCTACTCTGTTACTCCCCCTTATCTAACTCTTACACTACACGGAATGTGCTCATTTGCTATGTGACAGTGAGATTCACTATCCTACCACTCATTTACATAGGATTGCCTACTAATGCTTAGTTACGTGTCTTACACTCAGCTTCCCCCCTTAGCAACCACTAAACAGTGGCCATGTTGTTTTCGGTCTGCTAGTCCCTGCATTGTAAATCCATGCATTGCATAAAACCCACATTTGTGGGTTTAAAACCTTTATTTTTATGTTTTATATAGTGCAGCCTGTTGGCGCGGGGCTGCGTTGGTTTTAAACATCGCCGATCGCCGAAAAAAAAATTTTTTTTCATGTTTGCATTGGGTTACCGTGCCAGTGGCCACATATTTGGCCATTGGCATGCTGCCTGACACATATGCACACTTTATTTGGCGCTGACATGGCTCCACTGTGTTATTTGCAGAAACGTACTCAGTTGTCAACTGAGTACATTTCTGCACCTAACACGACTCTTATACGGGCTGGTTTCAGCTTCGTGGATCGCTAATCTACCTCATTTGCATGCCTTTCGGCTGCAAGTGAGGTAATTAGCATATCCACGCCCTGCCCATGTAAGAGATGTTTTAGCTGGTCTCTTACACAGTATTTTGGGCTGTTCCTGGATCACTATGGCTGCATGGAGTCTTACACGACTCTTAGACTCCGTGCAAGCCATCGTGAATCCTACCCAGTGACTTTTCATTTCTCAGAAATTTCAGTTAAGAAGTTAAATATCCTTTAAAAAGCTTTAAAATACCCCACTTCCAGAGGATCACCACTACACCCTACATTTCTTAAAAGAGCAGCTAACAAAATTGCCAAGATTTTTGCTTTCATATACAACATATCTCTTACTACAGGGATTGTTCCTCCAGCACCAAAGCATTCCTTCATTTTCCCTCTACCAAAATTCACATTACCAAATCTATGACCTATTTCTAGTATTTGCCATTTGCAAAATTCTTAAGAGATGTGCCTACATATAAATAGCTATGGGTTTCTATCCAATAAAACATGGATTCACAAATGCCTTCAGTACTACTACAGTGCATATAATAGCAACAGACTCCATCTACTATAATTTCAACAATAGCTTAATAACAGCTGGAATATTTGTAGATATGATTAGGGCATTCAAAACATATAGCCACAGCTGACATCACTAAACTAATAAAATTTAATTTCAGCCAGAATGCCACTAACTGGTTGCAGAGCTACTTTAGCAACAGAAGCTTTCAAGAACAGTCTAAAAACCTCTTATTCTATCAAGGCAACTTCAATACTGAAGTCCTGCAGTGTTTTATTTTGAGCCCAGTTCTCTTCTCCATATTCATTAACAACATTAACACAAAGTGTCTAGCTCCAATAGCTCATTGCAGGCTACACAGTATCTACATTTTGATATATTTAGAAAACTTGCTCATCTTTGCAGAGTCTTTTTCAAAATATCAGGAATCTCTCATCTCTTTCTCTTGGGAGAGAGATTTCAAACACAAACTAGGATTCCAAGAGAATATTCAAAAGGCTTTCTTGACTCCCTCACACAGGATTATGTCCCTGGGATGCCAACTAGACACTTCAGTTCAAAGAGCTTTTCTTTTCAGAGGAAAAAATAGATCTTTATTTAGATCGATTTGCATGGTTTTACACTTAGACATTGGCCACTGTGATAGAATACCTCAGGATGTTGGGCCTCATGGCATGTATGATTCTCATGATATCCTTGGCGAGACTCTGTATCAGAAAGATACAGTGGTATCTGAAATCTCTTTAGTCCTAGCATCAAAATACTTTATCTTTTCAGATCCAAGTACTAGGGTTTGTAAGAAAATAAATCTTTTGGTGGAAACAACAAATATCCTTAAATCAAGTTCTCCTCTTCCCCCTCCCTTTTCCAAAGCTGTCAGTCACCACAGATGCTTTGGGCTTTGCTTGAAGAGAAATTTCGGGAGGGATATTATTGCAGGTGTTGTGGGACACTAAGGACAGATGCCAAGACATAAACATCAAGGAGATGCTTTTACTGATCGAGGCGCTCAACTCCCAGAACCACTGTTGGTCCCTGCGACCTCGTCAAGTGGTTACAGAAAATACCACAGTCATGTGGTACATCAGCAAGCAAGGATGAAACCAGGTCATACCCCTTAACCATCTTAGCTTGGGATATAGCTTTAGACAATCTCATTCTAGAGGCATTCTACATTACATCAGAGTGAAATTATGTGACAGACAAGCTGAGCAGGACTAATTCCTCAAGTACACCTCTTTGCCTCCTCGCTGAACAATCAACTGGCAATATTCTGTTCCAGCACTCTATCCAAGAAGGCCTGGAAGACAGATGTCATTTCTTTTCTTTGGACAGGAATGTTCCCATACACCTTTCTATACTTTCCATTAATATTCAGAGTACTTCTGAAGATTCAGAAGGAATCCCCCAACATCATTGTGGTGACTCCATTCTGGCCCAGTCAGTTGTGTTTCTCCATTCTTTTGGACATGGCCAGAGGCAGTTACCACAGACTTTTTCACAAAATGGATCTACTCACACAAGAATAGGGGTGTTTGATACACCCCAACATCAATCATCTTCAATTTCTGCCTGAATGCTAGGGTCTTAATTTGTTTTAGGCACCTGTTTTTTTAGGACATGCAACAGTTACTAATGGAACAAGAAAGCCTGCTACTAGAAAATCATATGTTAGCAAATGGAAAAGATTTTTTTAGTTGGTGCCAGCAACAAAACCAGCACCTATTTAGGGCTATCTGTTCTTTGGTTTTACAATAGTTATATGAGTTACTATCCTATAATCTATTAAGGTTCATGTATTGGCCATTTCAGCATGTCTGTCCTCTTTCAAGGCAGTCATATCTCAAAGTGTTCTCGAAATGAGATTTGCATAAGAGACCTTCAAGTAAACCTGTGGTCCCTCCTTGGCATCTTAAGTTTGTGTTAGAAAAGCTAACACTTGCTCCATTTAACCTGCAAATCTGGCTGAGTTGAGGATCTTAACATGAAAAAACATTTTTTTCTGTTTACTCTGACCTCTGCAAGAAGGGTATCTGAGTTGCAAGCTCTTATTGTGAGTCAGTCCTACCTCATTTTCCATAGGGACAGGGTTTCTTTGAGAACTAATCCTTATTTTATGCCTAAGGGGGTATCTGAGTTTACTTTAAGCCAAACTATTCTTCTCCCAGCTTTTTTATTTCCTGAACTAAAAATGAGGGTGAAAGGATACACCATACCTTGAATGTCCACACACAACTCAGGTACTGTCTTGACAGAACTAAATCTTTTAAATATTTGGATCAATTGTTTATTTTTTGTGAAGGTAAGAAGAAGGGATAACCTGTCTTAAAACAGGCTATTTACAAATGGTTGTCAATATCTTTTGTTATACTCACTATGATAAATGTATTCAAGGCAGGGTCAAGGCCAACTGTACCAGGGTCTTGGCTTCATTTTTGGCTTTTTGGAAAGGATTGAATTCAAGAAGTTTTTTAGAAGCTGCTAATTGGCGCTTTCTACATACTTTCACAAAGCACTATATCTCTGATTCCTTCTCTAGGTCAAGCTTTGCTAGGACCATTCTCCAGGGGATCCTGGACCCTTCTTCTTCCACCTCCCAAATATAGTTAGATATGATTATTTACCCATATAGCTAAGGCTACTGGAGTAGTGATCAATATGAAGAACACAGTATAACCATGTAAGATGAACTTACCAAACAGTAGATGTTTGAATGATCACTGTTTCAGTAGCTGTTCCCTCCACCCCCACCCCCTTGCTTTCAGTGAGTTTTTTATGCCAGGATGAGGAATTTATTTTCTGTTATTGCTAGCATTGTCCTTTCAGGGTACAGCCTCCCTTTTTCTCCTGGCAGGAAAGCTCTGAAGGGCTTTGCACTCAAACTTGTCTTTAATTCATCTCAGCTTGAGCTGCCTGACAATTTGGATGCACATAAGTTGTCCTGTAGCTTTGGAAGTTGGCCAGCTGTTATAGCCTTGACAAGATATAACCTATATAGCTAAAGCTACTGTAGCATTGATTATTTGAACATCTACTGTTTTGATAAGTTCATCATCCACAATTGTACTTTATCTTAAGGTTTTTCAAGAATTTTGAAAGTGAAAAGGCATGAAAATAAAAGGAAGTAGGACAAGGTCAGGTGCTGTAGGGAAGAGGTAGATACAATGGAAGAAAATCTGTTAGTTAAAGGGTGCTTAGAATGGACAGCCTCACAGAAAGTTTGACTAGTGCTATTTATTTACCTTTTTAGTATTTTTCATTGTTTTCTAGAGTTGGCTTGTACATAACCATGGAGATTATGTTATGGTCAGAGCTGGAATTGTTTTATCCGACATCTCTGAAACAAAGACACCCAAGTTTAACTAGGTATTTCTTTAGCATTTCCCCTAAAACTTTATACATAATTTCACTTTTAAGTTCTTTGGGCAACTTGTTCCAGTTTGCAGAGATGAGCTTATAAAACCTCATTTCCCATGGCTTTTTTGAGGTCTGCATTATGAACTGACATCATCTGGGATGTCCAGAAGGTCATAGGGTAAGGATTTCAGTAGCAGTTTTTTAAATATAGAAGTGTAGTATCTGCAACTGACTATATGTATATATATTCATATATATGTAAAGCTGGAAATTAGAAGGTAGCTCTTGCAGTAATGGTGAGCCAGTGGGCTTTATTTAGAGTACGACTATGACAGTAGTGTTCTCTGTAGGGGCAAGGGTTATGAATCTACACACTTTGTTATGGTGGTGATCTTTGCTGTTTGAAAAATTTAAAATGATAAGAGAAGGTCATAACCCTTGAGTAATACTGATGTGGCTTCTGGGAAGAACTGGGAACAACTAAATAGTGAGCTTTAAGTTGAGAGAGCATTTTCTCCACTATGTGTTTGTCTAGTAGCATAACTACAGATTTGGAAGGGTTAAGCTTGAGCTTGCTGTGGACGAACTAATTACAGATGGACATGAGGTCCTTTTGTAGAATTTGTGCCACTTTTCTGACAGTGAGGTGGTGAGTGCTAGGGAGAGATATTGTGGGTGTAAAGCACAAGTGATTTGGAGCATACTGTGTTAGTGATGTTGTTAATGAAAACAGGAAGCCAGTAATGGGGCAAGTACAGCCCATGTGAGACTCCTTAATGAAAGTCTCTGAAAAGCAGACTCAGTCATTAATTAGCATTGTAAACATCTACTTAGAGAGGCAGTTAGAAAGCTAGGAGATCACATTTGTGCCAAGGCCTATTTTTAGTTATTTTAAGAAAAGATGCTGGATAACTCCCTCAAAGGCCCTTTTCATGTCAATAACACTGTAATATTAGTAACAGTATATAGTGCAGTAAGTGTGTTATTGCCTTCAGGGAAACCATATTGAAGGTGTATTAGTAGTTTATAGGAGCTGCTATATTGCATAATTTGATTGTAAATCATCCTCTCACATAGTTTTGTTATGGGCTGATGTGCAAAAACTGGTTTGTACTCCAGCAGTCCAATAGGTGAATGAATCTTTTGGAGTGGGACTATGAGGGCATGTTGGAATTGTGAGCAAACAATAAATGCTGCGCACATGATACAAATAAATAAATGTGTAAGGTATAATTTAACATTAGAGGTCGATCATGGTTTTCCATTATAACACAATCATTAACCTTACTTTTTGACTACAAAGGTGAATGTAAGCATTTAAGCACAATTTGTACATTTTACATGAATGCACTCAAACCTTTATTCTGAAAGTTTCTCTGATTTATGCAGGTTATCTTTTTTGACATGTTATAACTAGACTGTGGTTGAAAAGGAGTTGGTGTATCAACTGACCAATCTACAATCAAAGAAAGAATAACCTAATAAATATACAAACTGCATGGAAAGTAGACACAACATCCATATATATTGCTGGTATAATGAACAGCTGCATTTATGTCAGACTGTATAAAGTTTAAGTTATCAGCTGCTACGTCATAAAAACGATCAGTATTATATGCAAAAAGTGTAGCTGTCATGTCTTAGGTTTGCCATAAAGTAATGAGACAGAAGACTGAGAACACTCCAAAGATCGAGGATTCAAACAACTCAAGTAGATGTACAGCCACAAATAATCCCAAACGAATAAAAGGCTGTCACTTCTGGTATTTAACACTACTAGTTTATTATGTACGTTTTCATTAAAACACTTCATCAGAAATGAACACCGGAACTAAAATCACACCCCTATTTATATCTATAATCAAATGAAATAATTAGTAGACTCAGAGCTATTAACAACTTGGAACATTTAAAGAGACAGAACAAAAAAAAATCATATTGGACTCCATGCAAGCACAGCACTGAAGTAAACTGTCATGTGTTCTCATTTAAAAACATGTATAAAACTGTATCCATAAACCTTATTATCCTAAATATTACTGTCTAAAATTTATAATAATTTTATTAAAACTGTAAAAACTACTAAAAAAAAACTTATATAAATACTGCACAATCTACACATTACAATCTTGCTGCCCTTAACTTCTGGGCAGGTAAAATGGAAACATTCTCATTTAATCCAGATTCCCTGTAGGCTTTAAGGATAACCTGCCAATATAACTCACGGTACTCACAGAACTAGGGACATTCATAACCAAAACATCAACAATGCTCTATATAAACACAATTTGGTTTGTGACCAGGCTGTTTCTTCTTTTTGTGTGTTAGAAGAAATTCCCTGTGATGTGAGAGGTGGTCAATGGGAGACACAAACTGAGTACATCTCTTTGCTCACTGAACTCCCACACTCTCGCCCATTACACCAGGGCAGCTTGTTATCTCTCCAGTGTGCTATTCTGGTTTTAATGTTTTAATTTAATTTTGGTTTTGTCTGTGTCTGTGGTTCTAACTCCATACACATATAACAAGCAGCCACCTGTATGCACAGTATGTGTAGTACTAAAATATAGTATTCAACTGTCCTTTTTGTACAAAGTACCTAGGCTCTGCCCTTTTCTTGTGTGCAAACAAGCATTATGCCAACATAATTTACTTTGTAGGACACCATTTACTTTTGGGGTGATTATGCAAAATAAAGGATTTTTATGCAAGATAATCTTGCATTCAGTCATCCTATATGTACTTCCTCAGGACAACAGGTGAACTATTTTTAAAGTTGTCTATAGAAACACACACACACACACACACACACACACACACACACACACACAAAAAAGATATGTATGTACAGAAAGGAAGCTAATCAACTCAGATATCATCATAGGTTCACAGGTTCATACTAGGCTATCTGCCCTAGGGCATTTACAAGCCTAGCCAGAGTGTGTTTGGCTTTCACCACCCATTTTAAATTAATTTTGCTATGCCCTTTTTCGAGGTTAGTATACTGTGCCTCTGTCTAACAGTGACACAGACGTGATACCCGGGGTAAACCTACGATCTCCCATCCCCTCATCAAGATTCCTCTTGAAGAGAGTCAATGAGAGACTCTGCCTAACCTGGACTGGGATTTTATTCCAGAGTGAAGGGAGCCTCTGGGTTATGAATCTGTCCCTCCAGCATGTCCTATTTATTTCAGTGCTGAGGTTCAAGTCTCTCGAGCACGTAGCTCGATGGGATTTGGATTTTCTGAGGTGCAGCATGTCCATTAATTCCGGGTTGGACATGGCTTTATACGTCAGGCACAGATCGCCTCTGAGCAGGCAGTATGCCACTGAGTAGAGCTGGAGTTTCTTTAACCGGGCAGCATATGTTCAGAAAACTCTCCTGAGTCTGAAAAAGGTCCATGGAGAGCAGTGCACTACCCCAGTAAAGAAATAAAATAAATAAATATATTACATCTCAGAAAAGCACTGATAACATTTAGTTGCCAAATCACCTAACACTTTTCTCTTACATAACATCATACTTGCTATGGAGAAATCTGTTACAAAAACATTCAATTCTTTATTTAATTTCATGAAAACTGCTGGATGTAAACCTGGTTTCAGTAATGCAATTTTTAAAGCAATGGTCAGTGAAGTAGTGCCAGAATAGATTACATATATGTTAATAATTGTTTACTGCCAGATTTATAGGACAAAAGTATTACAGTGCTGACATGCAAATCTGGTAAGAAAATGCCCAAAAGTTATTTGCATATTGGCATAGCATATTTTGTTGATAAAATCTTGGACGTTTTCACAAGAGATCAGAAAAAAGCAACATGATTGAACAGGAAAATCTGTTACCTTTCAACTCACATTTTTAAGTATGTGCACTATGCAACACTAATACTTTTACTTCAAGAATGTAATGCATTTGTAATTTTAGTGGCATGCAGGAATGAAGCCCTAACTAGGACAAGGGTTTAGTCAGTGACTAGTTGATGTTATCTCACCTGTGGTGAGGGGAGGGAGGGCATCCAGTGTGTTACAATACTGACCCCCCCATAGTGAATCTACAAGTAAAATGCACAGGAAATGTATTTGGTTTTGCCAGCTGCAGTATGCAGCAGTCTTCTGGTATTTGTGCATGGCTGTCTTGATGCAAGTGTTTTGTATTTGTCTCTTTCCCCAAGGGAGAAGAAATGTGCCAACTGATTGTGGGTGGGGTGATGGCATCATGTAGTGGGGACAAAAAGTATTAAAAAAAATAATGTTTTCACCAGTGGCCAGCAATCATGGATATTATTTTGCATTTCAGTGTTTTTCAGTATAACTGCTAGTTTAGATAAGGGCTGCAGGGAACAGTTTTCACTGTACCTAAAAAAGTACAACTAGTGTTATTTGGAGGAATATCATTGACAAAGGGAATTTGAGTAAAAATGAGACAAAACATGTTCAGTTCTGCTTAGTACTTTGAATGGAAAAAAGCACAACCCCCAGTAAGGAAAGCAAGGTGAAGGGCTTGTTTTGATTGAAGGATTGTGTCTTTATTTTAAGGGGTTACTAACCTGATATTAGATATATCTATCTTGGGGTTGCAAGTCCATAATTAGGTTGAGAAAGTAAGAGGTCTAGAAAATGTGTGATTTTGCATAATATGATCAGAACTGCTATAAAAGAACTGGAAAAATGGAAAACCATCAGAATAGTTGTAGAAAAAGGTATATAATTTTAAAGCTAGGAATGGCATCTTGGCTAATACTAGGTAAATTCTCTTTTGGATTGTGTTTGTGGTGTGTGTGTGTGTGTGTGGGGTGTGTGTGCTTAAGATAAAATGAGTAGAAGACAAAAATGTTTAAAAAGTATGTTATGGAATGCTGGGGCTGGGATGCATCATAGTGTGTGAGCAAAATTAGATGCTAGGCATTTGGGCAAATGATTAGTAAAATAAAAAGCAGGTGTATTTCACAGAATGTGAATTCAGCAGGGTTGTTATGAAGCATATAAAAACTGAATCTGAGTGACCTCGATCACTACATTTTAGGCATACAGAATAGTTTTCTCATTTTTAAAATGAGGACGATGTAGATTGTGATGGAGGACATTATAATTCAGTACAGTATAAGGTCTGTCATGTGATATCATATGGCTGATAAAGATGCACGGAAATTATTAACAATAATTGGGACATTTAACTATCTAATAGAGTGGTGCTGCGGTAGCATTGTCACCTCACAGAAAGACGTTGTCGCGTTCGATTCTCAGCTAGAGCGTCTTCTGTGTAGAGGCATGCGTGAATGGGCATGCCTTTGATGAAGGTTGTGCGTCAGGGCTGGTAACTCGGCACGTAAAAATCCACTACCAAACATTAGCGGACCGGAGTTCCGCTGTGGCAACCCCTGGCCGGGATAAGCCGAAAGACACAACAACAACAACTATCTAATACTAAATGAATGAATTGCTTAGGGGACAGTTCTTCATTAATTTATAGGATGATGTCAAATCTAAAGGAGATACTATCTCCTGCATGAACTGATTTTGAGGATCCTTTTAGATGATACAACTGTGGTGCATGTAATTATATCAGAATTATGAATAAATTTACACTTGTATATGGAGGGAGTGATAGACATGATAACTGCAAGTGAAAGGGTAGTTTATTCTGCAGTTTATAGCTGCTTAACATTTTATATAGGAAAAACTGGATGCAGAATGCC
>NC_056732.1:364550764-364575764 GCF_019279795.1 Protopterus annectens | reverse complement strand
AGACACAGCCTGGGACACAGTCCGGTCCCATTGAAGCTGTGTTTTTGGTTTAGGATAGGGCTGTTTTAACCTGTGTGTCAGTGATTGCCAGGGCTCTACATTCTTCTGGTATGGTTAAGGGCCCTTTAGGGGGTGAGAGGGGCGTGAAATTTGCACTAAACCTGTCTGCCAGAATGTTGGCAATATCATTCAGTTCAGTGTATTTTGTGCCATTCTGCACTAACTCAGAGCAGATCTGAGAGTTTCCACTTAGGTTCTTGGCATAGCTAAAGAACGCTTTGTGTTTATCTTTGGAGTCCTTGGCAATTTTTCTTTCGAAGCTAGCCTTGGATGATTTTATGAGGGATCATAGTTTCTTGCTGATACTGATCAGGGATGTCTTTCCTTCTTGGGATTTTACTCTTTTCTGTACTAGTATCCTCCTTCTATTGTATAGCTTTTTTATGGCAGGGGTCCACCAGACTGGTTTCCTTTTCTTGGAGGAGTGAGTCTTGGTTTTGCTTGGGATAACACAATCCATGCATTCTTGCAGGTGCTCAGAGTGCCTTTGTAAGGGATTCAGCAGCTTGGACAGCATTGTCCTTTAACATGGGGGCTGTGAACCTTTCCACCTCAGTCTTAAGTAACATGAAGTTTGCTTTTGAAAAGTTTTTCATGGTGCTTTCCTTGACTGGGGGTGGGGCAGAATGTGGATATCTAGAGTGATTAGTCTATGGTCTGATCTAACCAGCAAGGGGTTGACTTTTGGTGTAGAGCACCGGTCGCTCATGTTGGTGATGACTAGGTCCAATATGTTGTCACCTCTGGTGGGGGTGATGACCAGTTGATCCAGGGTGTTTGAGTTTATAAATTCTAGGAAGCGTTGGGCAAGGGAGTTAGTACTTGAGTAGTTCTCCCAGTTAATGTTTGGGTAATTGAAATCACCCAATATTAGGGCATTTGGTAGGACCTTCATATTTTCCAGTGTCTCCAGAAATGCAGAATGGGGGTCCTGGGTCATGGTGGGTGATCTGTAGCAAGCTACAATTTGAATTGCAGTTTTGCCCATTGTTAGTTGCACATGGATGATCTCTGAGGCATTGTGCTGCACCACTAACCTGGAGGTGTGGGTATCCCTGATGAATATGGATACACCCCTGCCTTTTGTGTTTCGGTCTGGGTACTGTGGCTGAAAAGTGTGGTATGAGTTATAGCCTGGTAGTGCTGGGGTACTCTCTGGAGCCTTAAACCAGGTTTCTGTTACTGCTCAGATGTTGATGTTCTCCATACTGAGGAGTGCCTTGTGTGCATGCATTTTGAGGTTTAGACTTCTGGCATTGAGTAGTATTACCCTTAGTTTTTGGTTACTTGTGCTATTTACAGTGGTGGGTTTGTCTTTTGAGCCTTGCCTAAAAAAGGCACTATGGGGGCAACAAAACCCTTGACCAGTATTCAAAATCCTAAGGGTGACAGGTGCAAGCCATCTCTTGCAAAGCAACGTGGCTTGTCGAATCATGTCATCCCAGGTGGGCAGATACTGGATCCCCTTTGAATGACAACAGAAACTTAGACAATTGTTGAAATTGATAATTTTTTTCTTTATAGTGTGGCATCATTCTTGGTGAGGGCAAGATGCTACTTAGGGTCAGGGTCATACCAGGCTGGGCTATGTGATCAGAGAGCTCTTTCATGTCTCTTTTCATGTAGTCCAGGGAGGTATGTCTGAGGTCAATCACACCAACATGGACAATGGCAGTCATATTTGTACTTGTTCTGGAGCAACCTCAGTGCTTGTGTTATGTGGTGGATCCTGGCACTCGACAGGCAGTTAACTGTATCCTTCTCCTTGTCCAGCCCAGTTAGTGGGACATCAGTGTGCCTGACTATAGAGTCACATATTACTAGTGTATTGGGTATGTTATTTTGCCTTAAGGGCTGTGATTGCGTGGCACACTGATTATGTGAAGTATGTGTTTCATGGTTTGTAATGGGGTGAGGAGGTTGCTTGGGTGTCTGCTTTGGAGGTCTCTGTTGCTTCTGCAGATTTTTATTTAGAGCCTCCGAGTATGTTTTCATGTATTTATGTGTGTTATTTGCCGGCGTTGGTTTAGTAGGTCTATGTGAGACTGGTGGTGTGTTGCAAGTATTTTCCTTCTCGTCTTGACTGTCAGTTCCAGTCTTGGGTTGAGAGAGTTTTGCCTCCAGTTTGGCTGTATAATTGCATCTCTCGCATATATTAGTGTTTGGTGGTAGGAGGAGAGGGTTTGTCTGTGTACATGAGGCAGTTGTAACATTGCCTCAAAATGCCCAGATTCACCAGTTGGACTGAAGAGTATACCTGACACTGCCCTTTGGACATGCCTGAATAGGTAAAGTGAGCTGTTTTACTGATTGGCTGGTAGGGACGAATAGAGAGCCTTGTCCTTCTGGACAGTATGGGGGGGGTCTAGTGCTAGGGTTAATTAGTGCTTGCTATAAGTTTTGAGCAAGTGCTGGGCTGTGAAATTAATGGTTTGAGTGCTTAAGTTGAAAGTTTGTCTAGTTCCAAGGGAAAAGTTGAAGAGTAGACTTCGTGGAGCCGGTAATAGTTTAACCCTAGCTAACTGGCACTGCCCAGCGCGCAAAACCAAAAAAATGCATTTTTATAGCAGGGAAATGAAAGTGATAGAAATTAGCCCAAAATGGCCAATAAACTACTAACTTCTGGGCTGAAACCATTCCTCCAGGGACAGATAGGCTGCTCAAAGCTCCCCTCTCTCACAGGTGAACAGAGAAACTTCCTTCTATCCAAGTAAGGAATGGGCAACACAGAAACTTGTAACACAGCCCTGAATTCAGCAATAATATGAAAACTGGACTATACTAGTTCAGAAAGGTGGGAAACAAGTATATATATATATATATATATATATATATATATATATATATATATATATATATTTTTTTCAGAAAATAAAGCAGATACAATAAAAAAGAAAACACTTTAAATGCACAGAAATGGCTATCACACTTTAGTGTGTAGCCTACAACAGTTAAACAGATTATTTAAACACAAAAATGACTTAGTTCAAGTGCAGGCAGCAAATAAGTACAATATGTAGCAGAAACAAGCTTTTTAAATCACAGAAACGCTAAAAAATGGTGTTTTAGGCAGAATTAGTTAAAGACTGCAAGAAAATGTAGAAAAATGATATTTAATCACTCCAAATTCTCTCTTTTGTCTCTCTGCTGCTATAGAACTCTGCAGGACACCTGGCAGGCACTTGCTGAGCTGAATACAAGCGCAAAAAAAACCACGTAAATGCGTTTTTTATAGCAGGAAAATGAAAGAGATAGAAATTAGCCCAAAATGGCCAATAAACTACTAACTTCTGGGCTAAAGCAAACAAGGCACATACATTTCAGAAAGAAACAGTTGAAATAAGCAGGCACAATAAGCCTTTAACCAGAAATTCCCAGCTCAGGGCAGAATCTAGCCTCTTCTCCCATAAGTGTGCAGACCACAAACCTTCTTAATGTAAAATAACTGGCCTGAAGCCTAAGTGCTTAAAGCAGAACTAATGCGCTTTTAGAATAACAGACACTGAGCCTTCAATCAGCAATTCTCAACTTAGAAGGATGTAAGCTACCTGTCCTGCCACAACAATGTAGTCCACAAACCTTCTTAATGTAAAACAACTGGTCTGAAGCCCAAGTGCCTAAACGAAAAGGCTTAGAATAACTTACAATTTAATCAAACTACTACCAAGCAGTAATAACTGCAGCAGAATAATACAGCTGAGTACTTTTAAGAAGAAGCACAAGCAAAATAAGGTAATAAAGTGGGAAGAAACACAATTACAATAAAAGCAGATGAATAAAGTGCGATATTTTTATAACAATAGAAAATGAGCAAACTGATTTAAACAAATTACCCAATTAACCAGTAAAAAACTCAAAAATGAGCCCTGTTCCAGCAGTCTTCAATCAGACAAGTTCTAGCCACACACTCCTGCCACTAGGGTGCAGGAGAACCTTCTCCAAAAAAGATGGCCTGGATTAGTGCTCAAGTTATACAAACAAAGCTAGATTCAGCAGGCCTGAATCTAGTCTATGCTACAGCAGACAAGGCACATCAATATCAGAAAAACAGTTCAAAAAAGCAGGCACAGTAAGCCTTTGGCCAGAAATTCCCAGCTCAGAAGGAGAGAATCTAGCCTCTCCTCCCACAAGAGTGCAGACCACAAACCTTCTTAATATAAAATAACTGGCCTGGAGCCCAAATGCTTAAACCAGAACTAATCTTCTTCTTCTTTTGGCTGCTCCTGTTAGGGGTTGCCACAGTGGATCAACTGTTTACATTTCTTCCTGTCCTCTGCATCTAGCTCTGTCACACCAACCACCTGCATGTCCTCTCTCACCACATCCATAAACCTTATCTTAGGCCTTCTTCTTTTCCTGTTACCTGGCAGCTTCATCCTTAGCATCTTTTTCCCAATATACTCTGCATCCCTCTACAGCACATGTCCAAACCAATGTAATCTTGCCTCTCTGGCTTTGTCTCCAAACCTTCCATCCTGGGCTGACCCTCTAATATACTTATTTCTAATCCTGTCCATCCTCATCACACCCAGTGCAAATCTTAACATCTTCAACTCTGCCACATCAAGCTCTGACTCCTGCCTTTTTGTCAATGCCACTATCTCCAACCCATATAACATAGCTGGTCTCACTACCCTCTTGTAGACCTTACCTTTCACTCTTACTGGTACTCATCTGTCACAAATCACTCCTGACACTCTTCTCCATCCTGCCTGAACTCTCTTCTTCACCTCTCTTCCACACTCACCATTATTCTGAACTGTTGATCCCAAGTATTTAAACTCATTCACCTTCGCCACCTCTACTCCCTGCATCCTCACCATTCCTCTATCCTCCCTCTCATTCACGCACACATATTCTATCTTAGTCCTGCTGACCTTCATTCCTCTTCTCACGAGAGCATATTTCCACCTCTCCAGGGTCTCCTCCACCTGTTCCATATTCTCACTACAGATCACAATGTCATCTGCAAATATCATAGTCCACAGGGACTCCTGTCTGATCTTGTCTGTCAACCTGTCCAACACCACTGCAAATAAGAAAGGGCTCAGAGCTGATCCTTGATGTAATCCCACCTCCCCCTTAAATGCATCCATCACTCCCACCGCAGACCTAATCACTGTCACACTACCCTTGTACATATCCTGTACCACTCTTACATACTTCTCTGACACTCCCGACTTCCTCATACAATACCACAACTCCTCTCTAGGCACCCTGTCATATGCTTTCTCTAAGTCCACAAAGACACAATGCAACTCCTTCTGACCTTCTCTGTACTTCCCCATCAACACTCTCAGAGCAAACATTGCGTCTGTAGTGCTCTTTCCTGGCATGAAACCATACTGCTGATCACTAATCATCACCTCCCTTCTTAACCTAGCTTCCACTACTCTTTCCCATAACTTCATGCTGTGACTGATCAATTTAATCCCTCTGTAGTTACTACAGCTCTGCACATCACCGTTATTCTTAAAAATCAGCACCAAAACACTTTTTCTCCATTCCTCAGGCATCCTCTCACTTTTCAAGATTTCATTAAACAATCTAGTTAAAAACTTCACTGCCATTTCACCTAAATACCTCCATAGGTATGTCATCTGGACCAACAGCCTTTCCATTCTTCATCCTCTTCATAGCTATCCTTTCTTCCTCCTTGCTAATCCACTGCACTTCATGATTCACTATCCACACATCATCTAACCTTCTCTCCCTCTCATTCTCTTCAATCATCAGCCCCTCAAAGTACTCTTTCCATCTGCTCAACATACTCTCCTCACTTGTGAGTACATTTCCCTCATTATCCTTTATCACCCTTACCTGCTGCACATCTTTACTAGCTCAGTCCCTATGTCTAGCCAAATGGTACAGGTCCTTTTCTCCCTCCTTAGTGTCTTCATATGCCTTATCCTTAGCCTTCGCCACTTCTCTCTTTGTCATGCACCTCATTGCCTTATACTCTTGTCTACTTTCTTCATCTCTCTGACAATCCCACTTTTTCTTCGCCAACCTCTTTCTCTGTATACTCGCCTGTACTTCTTCATTCCACCACCAGGTCTCCTTGTCCTCCTTCCTCTTTCTAGATGTCACACCAAGCACCTTTCTAGCCATCTCTCTTACTAGCTCTGCTGTAGTTACCCAGCTATTCGGTAACTCTTCACTGCCACCCAGTGCCTGTCTTAACTCTTCCCTAAACACCTCACAATTACCCTTTTTCAATTTCCACCATTTGATCCTTGGTGCTGCCCTCACACACATCCTCCTCTTCTTGATCACCAATGTCATTCTACAAACTACCATCCTATGCTGCCTAACAACACTTTCCCCTGCCACCACTTTACAGTCTTTAATCTCCTTCAGACTGGCCCTTCTACATAAGATATAATCCACATGTGTGCATCTTCCTCCAATTGTGTATGTCACCCTATGCTCCTCCTTCTTGTTAAAATACGTATTCACCACAGCCATGTCCATCCTTTTCGCAAAATCCACTACCATCTGACCTTCTGCATTCCTTTGCTTAACACCATACCTACCCATTACATCCTCATCCCCACTGTTCCCTTTACCAACATGCTCATTAAAATATGCTCCAATCACCAGTCTCTCACCCTTGGGCACAGTCATCACCACTTCATCCAACTCACTCCAAAATTTTTCTTTTTCATCCATCGCACACCCAACTTGTGGAGCATATGTACTAACAACATTCATCATTACACCATCAATTTCCAGCTTCATAAACATCACTCTATCTGACACTCTTTTCACCTCCAAAACACTCTTAGCATACCTTCAGGATAACACCTATGCCATTTCTTCTCCCATCCACACCATGATAAAACAATTTGAATCCACCTCCAATACTCCAATACACCTAGCCTTGCTCCTCTTCCATCTGGTCTCTTGCACACACAATATACCAACCTTCCTTCAGTCCATCATATCAGCTAGCTTTCTCCATATACCAGTCATACTGCCAACATTCAAAGTTCCGACCCTCACTATCACAGTCCTAGCCTTTACCTGCCTTCGGGCATGCCTTCCCACTTTTCTCCTCCTTCAGCCAACAGTAGCCCAGCTTCTGCCAGCACCCTGTTGGCCAACAGTACTGGTGACAGTCATTGTTAACCCGGGCCTCGACTGATCCGGTATGTATATCTGTACTGTTGTTCGCATATATGATTTGGCAAAATTTTATGCCGGATGCCCTTCCTGACACAACCCTCCCCATTTATCCAGGCTTGGGACCAGCACAAAGAAATGCAATGGCTTGTGTATCCCCAGTGATACACTTTTAGAATAACAAACACTGAGCATTCAATCAGCAATTCCCAATTTAGAAGGATGTAAGCTACCTGTCCCGCCACAACAGTGCAGACCACAAACGTTAATGTAAAACAACTGGTCTGAAGCCCAAGTGCTTTAACCAAAAGACTTAGAATAACAGTTACAATTTAATCAGGCTACTACCAAGCAGTAACAAATGCAGCAGAATAAATACAGTTGAGTACTTCTAAGAAGAGGCAAAAGCAAAATAAGATAATAAAGTAGGAAGAAACACGAATACAGTAAAAGCAGATACAGTGCTAATTTTTCTTTTTATAACAATAGAAAACAAGCAAACTGATTTAAACAAATTACCCAATTAACCCGTAAAAAAACCCTCACAACTGAGCCCTGTTCCAGCAGTCTTCAATCAGACAAGCTCAGGGCCTAAATGGGTATGCCTACTCAAATGTTCTCTCGTATTAGGCAGGATGAGCTAATGCGACTAGACTAGGATAGGGCTGGGATAGGGCTAAACAGATGAGAATGGTAGGAGTGTCTGAAATCGAAATATGATCTCACTGTACTTGGTTGAGTGATCAAATGAGATGGGCCCAGGAGGAGTGTTCAAACACAAATTTACAGGAGGGGCGGTCAATTCCAAAGCCACCACGATTAATACCACAACAAGAACAGGGAGGGTGGGTGAAAATAAATAACTGCAGACAGAGAGAGCTCACAATTTTCAGTGAACAAATAAATAAGCAGATAAATACATAACATTGCAAGTTTGTGCTTAGCTTGTAATAAAGTTGATGTAGGTATGTAAACGCTAACCAAACAGCTCAAGTATGCAACTATTCAGCAGAAATAACTTCAGAGCTATGGGACTAAGACTTTAAGGCACAGATAAACCCTCTAGGCTAAGACTTCTACACTGAATATCAATGAAGTGAGAAGAATAAACCCACTAACTGCTGACACATAGTTAGCTCAGAATTTTCAGTGAACAAATAAATAAGCAGATAAAAGCAGTACTATTTTAACACAATATTCAGTGAAACAATAAAACAGAAAAAATTCAGTACTATCTTATAACACTACAAGTTTGTACTTATCTCAGCTTGTAATAAAGTTGATGTAGATATGTAAAAGCTAACCAAACAGCTCAAGTATGCAACTATTCAGCAGAAATAATTTCAGAGATAAGGGACTAAGACTTTAAGGCACAGAGAAACCATCTAGGCTAAGACTTCTACACCGAATATCAATGAAGTGAGAAGAATAAACCCACTAACTGCAGGCACAGAGAGAGCTCACAATTTTCAGTGAACAAATAAATAAGCAGATAAATGCAGTACTATTTTAACACAATTTTCAGTGAAACAATAAAATAGAAAAAATAAAATGCAGTACTATCTTATAACACTGCAGGTTTGTACTTATCTCGGCTTGTAATAAAGTTGATATAGGTATATAAAAGCTAACCAAACAGCTCAAGTATGCAACTATTCAGCAGAAATAATTTCAGACATAAGGGGCTATGACTTTAAGGCACAGAGAAACCCTCTAGGCTAAGACTTCTACACCGAATATCAATGAAGTGAGAAAAATAAACCCACTAACTGCAGACACAGAGAGAGCTCACAATTTTCAGTGAACAAATAAATAAGCAGATAAATGCAGTACTATTTTAACACAATATTCAATGAAACAATAAAACAGAAAAAATAAAATGCAGTACTATCTTATAACACTGCAAGTTTGTACTTATCTTAGCTTGTAATAAAGTTGATGTAGGTATGTAAAAGCTAACCAAACAGCTCAAGTATGCAACTATTCAGCAGAAATAATTTCAGAGATAAGGGACTAAGACTTTAAGGCACAGAGAAACCCTCTAGGCTAGGACTTCTACACCAAATATCAATGAAGTGAGAAGAATAAACCCACTAACTGCTGAAAGAGAGCTCACAAATTTCAGTGAACAAATAAATAAGCAGATAAATGCAATATTATTTTTAACACAATATTTAATGAAACAATAAAAAAGTAAAAAGAAAATGCAGTACTATCTTATAACATTGGAAGTTTGTACTTATCTCAGCTTGTAATAAAGTTGATGTAGGTATGTAAAAGCTAACCAAACAGCTCAAGTATGCAACTGTTCAGCAGAAATAATTTCAGAGATAAGGGACTAAGACTTTAAGGCACAGAGAAACCCTCTAGGCTAAGACTTTTACACCAAATATCAATGAAGTGAGAAGAATAAACCCATTAACTGCAGACACAGAGAGAGCTCACAATTTTCAGTGAACAAATAAATAAGCAGATAAATGCAGTACTATGTTTAACACAATATTCAATGAAACAATAAAACAGAAAAAAATAAAATGCAGTACTATCTTATAACACTGCAAATTAGTACTTATCTCAGCTTGTAATAAAGTTGATGTAGGTATGTAAAAGCTAAACAAACAGCTCAACTATTCAGCAGAAAACACACTGCGGGAGAACATTCATTCTCTGATCAGGATGCGATCTATGGATTACCCATTCTCTAACAGTCTATTAATAGACAGTTTCTCCAAAAGATTATTAATGGCTTAAACCAAATGGAAGTGCAAATGAAATGCTTCAAAATGCTTAGGCTAGAATATAAGATTTTCCATTAAAATGTTATTCACTTTGCAGGCAGTGCAGACATTACATTAATTTATTAATTCATTGGGAAATTACCACATTACTGATCCAGGTTTGACTTAATACTAATTAAGGTCTGGATTAAGATAAAAAAGTAAAAATGGGGCTTAATCTTTTCATTAAAATACAAAGAGCTTTACAGTCAGTCATCAACCATTATTACAGATTCACTATGATTAATTATGAGTCATTTATTCAATATGTGATTAATGTAAACTGAAGTGTTTTAATCCTCAGGAGGTGACATTCTCAAGACTGTCATCACCAAAAATTATTTGCTACAATCCAAAGAAAAAAACAAAATAACTGTCTCTAATAACTGGCTACATAACTGGTGTCATTCGAGAGGTATTCAGTATATGTCAGCATGAATGGACAGGATGGACTCCTCCTCTCTTCCTAATTGGCTCTGCATAATGGTGAACATGTTTGCAGCCACTATGGTGCCTTTTATAAGCAGAATTGATATGTTGGATATACTAACTTAGCAAACTCCAGTTTGGTCCTTATCAAGATGGCACTACTTAATGCTAAGAGTTTAAATAAGAAAACACCTAAAACTGAGACCTTTCTAACCATCAAGGACACCTGTACTTGTATTGTTACTGAATCTTGGTGTTAATACTCATCATGACCTGGGTTCAGCACCTATCCTTCATTCAGACCCAGTAGGAAGTATGGGATATCTCTATATTTCCCTGCTACCCCCATCTCATACCAGATTGCACACCACACTATCCTTAAAATCATTGTTATAGTCACCCTTAGCTAACCACCTACCATATTCTTGTAAATTATATGTTCCTTTCAATGTCTCCTGCTGATCATTATACCTGAAATGCTTAGAAATATATTGCCAAACCCAAAATTCTGCTTCTAGGTGACTGTAATTCCCCTTACATCAACTTGGACATCTATACAGTGAGCAGTAAGTACACACAGTGGTGCCTATATTTTGTAAATATCTATGCCAGATGTTACATCTTCTATCAAGGGATGTAAATCGTCTTATTCTTGTCCTCACCAGCATTGTCCATGCCTGCAACCCCATTGTGTGTCATATCCCTCCTGGCTAAAGCTGACCACCAGACTGTTACCTTCTGTTTCAGAACCAACACCCTTCCTCCACTAAGCCCTGCTACATTTTTGGGCTACTCTATAGCCAATCACATATTTTTCTCTGATAATCTAGGTAAGTTTTAATGTGTCGCCCCTCCCAAACCTTTTCCCTAAGCTGCAAAATTCACCCGAACTTCTACTGCAGTTTAAACAGCTATTTTTCAATGTTTATTTCAATGCTCAACAAATACAGTGGGAAATTCTAGAATAAATCATTGTGGTGGAATTATCACAAAAATAAACTGTACAGCAAAAGGAGGAAAAAAACTACTGGCCTTATACAAAATATCCTTCTCCCTTCACCATAAAGGGATTTAAAATTAGAGAATAATCCTAAGTATTGTTATAAATGTAAGGCTGCCTATGAATTAAAATTTGCCATTTTGTAAAAACATGTATCACAGTTCATTTTGCTAAACAAAACAGTTTCACTTACTGTATAGGAGATGTACCCCTCCAATCAGACACAGTTGTCAGGGATCTGGGTACTCTTGTTGATAATTCCTTATCAGCTGACCATTATGTCTCCACAATAGTTCAGAAAGCCTTTCATTAGGCCCATCTAATTTCCAAAGGCATCTCTGCTAGATCCAATAAAGTCTTAATTCTCCTTTACTTATGCTATCAGACCCATCACTGAATATAATACACCTTTTGACATGTATTTATCTAAACATATCACACAACTTGAGAGACTTCAGAGATTCATAACTAAAAAGATCACTGGCCTCACAAATCTTAGCTGTCAGGAAGACTGGCAGCCCTTTCTCTGTACTCAGTCTCTTACAGACTTCTCCGTGAAAGATCCATCCCTATTTGATCTCCTATTTCTTCATGGAACTTCTGGTACATCAAATACTCAGTTAAAGGAACTAAACCTTCCTCAGCACATAAATAAGACACACTGACATGATAGATTCATATCTGAATGTATCCCTCACCTCTGGAACAAACTTCCAGTACATGTCAAGCAGAGTAGCACCCTTCTCACCTTCAAGGTAAACCTAGATAATTGGATAGGCTGCCTCAGTTTGTCTCCTGGTGTATCTTGTAATGCTCTCCTTGAGGCTAGAGGGAAATTGTGATTTTTTTTTGTCTAGGCTTAAAATGGTCTGCAATCACAATCAAAGAGCTTTCTTCAATTAGATCAGGAATCTTAGAAGCAATACTCAGTCCTTTGTGAACTAATATCTAAAGGCTCCTCTCACTGATTCTGTGGTCAGCACCAACATCCTTGCCAACTAATTCAACTCCAATCTTCCGCTACTAACACAGTCTCCCAATTACCCACCTAATTTATTTTGTTACTGTCGACCCTCTCTATCAGTCAAGTCTTATCATTTATTTACTTATTCAGATTTGTTGATCAGGGCAGAACATTCATCTCATTGGGCCTTTTTTTTCAGAATAGCCCATAGAGTAAATAGTCAGAACAGCTATAAACAGCATATTTTACAGTAAAATTGCACAATATACAAAGCCAATATAGGATGCATAGGAACGGTTATAAGCATATATTAAACATAAATAGGAGTTAACTGCAGCAGTGCTATCTAGTATTGTGAATATGTCTACAGAACTAAGCTATGATAGACACATGCAATGACTTAAGAACTACAGTAAATGCAATATACCAGAAAGGATAACAGAGCACAATAGCTCAACAATAAAGAAGAAACAGAAAAAAACGAAAAAAAAAAAAAATAGTTAGGGGTATTTTGAAGTGTTTTTAGACTTCCAGCCACGCTGTCCAGACTTCTTAGAGAGACCTAACTAAGGCCTTTGAAACAGGTCCATATGTAGGTATTATCTACAAGCTTTTACAGCTTAGCATTAATCCTTATTTCATCTGCTGGGTATCCAATGGGCTCACTGACAGGACTCACACAGTAGAGGTTGAGGTTCCCAAGGGTCTCTCTCTGGCCTAAAAATCTTAAGCATATACATTTTTGATGTTAAGATGTTGCTGGATTATGGCTCATAAAATATGCAAATGACTGTTGACTGGGTGTCAACATATACTTCACTAATAACTCAACAACTCTTTAACAAAGGCTTATTTGAAGTAATGCCTGCTGCAGTTACCATGTGTTTAAACTTAATATCAAAAGTGTAGTATGGTTTGATTCATTTATCAAGAATTCACCACTTCATACCATATCAAAGGCACCTCTTCAAAGCAACTCAGTCATCAGAGATCTGGGTTTCCTTTTTGGCAACAAACTACTTTTTGAACATCATATGCCAGTTACGGTCAACAAATTATTCTACCTAGCACAATCAATTTGCAAAGGCATATCTTACGGAAATAAGAAAACTATAATCTCTCTGTGTACCTGTCATACCCAACACCTCATAGAATGCAATGCCTCATTTGGCATGTGCTCTCATCCAAACTGAATGATGTTAAACACAATTTAACCAAGAAAATTAGTGGTTTAAATTCTCCAAGCAAAGTTGATAAATTAAAAGTCCACTGTCTCATACAAGCTCATTTATGGTAATCTGTGCCTGGCCTGCTCAGCCATAAAGGACTGCACCCTGCTTGATCTTTTTATCTGAACAAATCAATTAGTTCCACTAACAGCCATACCAAAGACGTTAACCTTAACCAACACATAAACAGAACATGCTGATATGATAGATTCTTAACTCAATGAGTCTCCAACTTATCAAATGATATTTTCCATTACCCATCATGCAATGCAATGCATTGGCTGCATTCAAAACTACCTTAGAGAATGGATTAAGCATTACAAATTCACCTGTAAGGTGTGTAGAATGACACTCCTTCTCCATAAGGGAACTTTACTCATTTGATTATCTTGGTTTAGCTGACAAGGCTTCAAAGTGGTCTTCTGGACTACATACCTAATATAAACCTACAAACATATGAACCTATGAAAGTAGTGACACTTCTGAGGTCACATAACACACTAAAATATTGTTTGAAAGATGATGGGTCTCACAGCACCCAACAAAATGTGGCAAGCCTCATTTTCCTTGTTCTTTAAGTATATCTACTATGAGGTTACGCAAGCTCAGAGAAGAGGAAGAAGGTGGAAAACAAAAGTAAAACTCACTTTCTTCTCTTATTTGATGACACAATGCTGTCAGTGTGAGACATTGGAAGTCTCAATTTAATGCAACATTAATTTCTGGAACGATATGACTTCCTGCTTCATTGTTCCTAGGCTTACTGTTCCAGGTTATGACTGCATGTAGATTTCTCCACTGCTACACTTAAGCAATAGCTTTCCCATTTGTTTATTAATTCTGGCATGTCAACCCCATACAGGAAACTTTATACATTCTTAAACTGCAGGGATTCTATAAGCATGCAGATAATCTTTAGAACACCTTACTGACAAAGTGTCATGGCTTACAATAGAGGCTTTTTTACATCTAAAAACAATGCCGCAATACCTATCATATCAATTATAGCAATATTTGTGGGTACTGTGCATTTTATGCATCAAAAAGTTATTACTTTTTATGTCCCAAGAAAGGATTTTCTTGACCCTCATTATGAAAATAATTATCTATATCGAGATGTGTCTCACAGCTATCTATTCCATTTTACAATGCAGCTGGTGTGTTTATGAAACACTGTTTTATCTTTATGTAACTTTATTTAGCATTTTGGGGTGGCATGCTATTCTTGGTAAATATAGGCCAACTGTGTCTCACTGCATTTGGTTAAGCTCCAGACAGAATTGTTTTAAATTTTGTAACATGAACAGTTGTTTTTCTTTTTGGTAAAACTATGTTTTAAGTGTCCAAGGCAAATAAAAGAGCAAAAGATAGACAATGCAACCATCTGTACAATATTTGGATAAATATCTCTGTTGTTAAGAGAAACATAATAGAAAAAACTGAAAATAGCAATGTGCCAAGGGCTCAAGGCATAGGGAACACCCGTAAAAATTTAGGATGAGGAACAAAACTGCCACATTTAAGATTTACTGTATTTATATTATATGCTGCATCAGCTATACTAACAAAGCACCAAGCAAGATATGGGTAGTGATGTCCAACAGCTTAGCAATATTAAAAGAAGAGACAAGTGCATGAATGGTGATACAGGCTGTGATGATGTGAGTTATTGCCAGCTATGCCAAGAGAAGTAGGGTAGTGGATGCATAGCATATGCTATCATAGCTAGCTGGAGTTTTGTAAGGAATTGCATATCATTTGTATATCAAACTGATTTGTACAAGTGTTTGTGCTGAAAATGTATTTGCAAAGCTGCTTGTGCTAAAATGTACCAACAGCCAGTCCTGTTGGACAGAAAACAATATACCTGAATGTCAGACTGTATTGTAACTGCTGAAATTAATATATTGTAACAGAGGATACTGGAAGAGAAGAGGTTAATCTCAGTCCAGCTTACTTCGAAAGCTAGTCTGAAATTAAATTACCTGGCTTAGGCCATAAAGATTTTATCTTACAATTCTAATTGCACCCAAAGATAAAATGTCTGCGAAAACTAGGACTAGGAATCCTACTGTATTGTCCTTATGGGTGAACTAATAGCTACCCTGGAAGGGTAGAAGTTTTGAAATGATTTTATAGCTTTCCAATGTAATAACACATCTTAACAAAGCTCTATGTATGTGTATGGTAACACATATGTGCTAGATTCTGGTTCAGTTACTAGTAAACAGGGTAGTGTGGGGACCAGAGTCAGATGACCAGATATATGTGATATCATTCTAAATTCCAACATTGAAATGATGTTTTAATACTGGATGAGACAGAAGTCCCAGGGCAGTCTGTTTTTTTGAAACCTTGCATAGAAGGCTCACTCACCCACTTCATCTTGCCTTGCTTTAGTAAGTAACCAGGGAATAGTAATTATTTAGGTCAGATAGGAAAATATAGTGAAATTATTTAAGTACTATTTTTCTATATCTGTGTACAGTCATCAATCTGTGCTATTTTTAATATATCCTGTGACTGAAACTGTCACAAAAAGAGATACTGCCAGCCCAGGTATCTGGAATTTTATAAATAATTATATGTCATTTGTGAATATCAACATGATGTATACAGGATGCTTGTGTTACAAATGTATTAGAAATGTATGCCATGTGTATATCAAACTGCTTGAAGGTATTTGGCTTATCCGTATGGAAGGATAATTCATTGTAGTTACAGACCACAATCCCTTAACATGGCTACATTTGGTCAGCCAACAAAATGCTAAGTTACTGAGGTGTAGTGTTGCAGGCATATGATATGACAGTGCAACACTGCAGTGGGGTTAGCAATGCCAATGCAGATGGGCTCTCAAGACATGAAACTGGGTAAAGTATTTCTCAAGCAGCATTTCTCAAGGGTCACTTGAAAAACTAAGTTGAATATTTGAGGGGGAAGAAATGTCATGAAAGGAGACATTGCCAGCTCAGCTACATTGAATTTTGTAAATAATTATATGTAATTTGTGAATACCAACCTGATGTATATAAGAAACTTGTGTTACAAATGTATTAGAACTGTATGTCATGTGCATATCAAACTGCTTGAAGGTATTTGCAAAGTGTTTGAAATGTAACCACAGCATGCCCTACTGTAATAGAACAGAAGTATACCTGCACTATTGTAACTGTTTAGATGTATATATTTTAACAGTGGAAACTGGAATACAGAAGGTTAACTTCAGAAAAATAGCTGAAATTAAATTACTTTATGGCCATAAAAAAGATGTTATCTTTCAGTTTCAGTGCAACAAGAGAACTAATGTCTAAACATAGGAAGCTTGTTGTATTGACTTGGAAGTGTTTTATTGTTTTATGACTTCCACCATTTGCCAAAGATCTGAGGTCTATTATTTTCACAGGTAGATGATAAATACCTCTAGCTTCCAGCAGCGGGGGTTTTCACCTGTGATAGAGTCAGATGACAAGAAATGAGGTCATTCTTCAAGCTATCCCAGCAGTAATATTTCATATACTAATTTGAGACCTATCTGAGAGAGGGATTGCATTCTGTAGTCTGTCTTGGACCTAACAAGAAGACCCATACATGACACAATTGCCTTACTGTGTAAGTAAGTTAACTAGGGACTAATAATTCTCTTAGATGCAGTCAGGAATATAGCAAAGCTTAATTTAGATGTTTTTCTTTATTTATTTGAGAATGTCCTGCAATGTTGATTTAAATATTTCCTGTGGTTTTGTACTCTGATGTCACTGTAAATATATACTATTTTCTTGTTCTTGCATTTATTATTAAATATATTTAAACCTTTCATTCTGGCTGATCCTTTTAGAGATATTTAAGTTCTGTGAGTACTTGCATATTTATTTGGTGACAGCGTGGGCCACTCCTAATACCTTCTTCTTGGTCAAACTACTATTCGTATTAATAGTAACATTACACAAAAAGATCGGACACCCTTTGTTAAGGGCCTTAAAGTAGCTGATAAGGAGTGGTTGGTGGCAGTGAAAACTACCTTATAGTCTGGGAAAAGGTGGCATAGCTAGTAAACCTATGCCAGCCTTTCCCAGGTGTGTGTGTGTGTGTGTGTGTGTGTGTGTGTGTGTGTGTGTGTGTGTGTGTGTGTGTGTGTGTGTGTGTGTGTGTATAGATCAAACTTCAAAGAGTGTGTGTGTCAAGCACTTGGGCAGGGACATGAAGCACTAGTTGGACAGAGAGGGTGATGGAGGTCTTGACTTGGCCACTCAGCTGAGATCTCAACTCTACAGCTGTGCCAGTGGGAAGCCCTACTGGGGATCTAGAAAATGAGGGAGAAACCAACCCCGGACTGACTGTGGCCTCTGTATGCCCTTAAGGGAAATTGCACTTGATGCAGAGAGCTGCATCTGTAAATATTATGTGTGTAACTTGTCATCCTCCCAATGTACGTCTCTCACTGGCGCCAGTGGTGAAGACTGAGGCTCCTTGATTACTGGTCCAATGGTGGGGCATCACATTGGTTGGTGGTGGTGGGATATCCACATATTGAGATTCAGTGGTGTGGATACTGAATTCCTGTAGCCTGTAAACAGTGGTCACTAAAGAAGGTGTTTGTACTCTCAATCAGCCACACAGTGAACATTCAAAGTTTCATATCACAATAGTTTTTTTTTTGTTAGCTTAGTAAGTCAGGGAGAGCAGGCAAGATGTCAGCACAGGAGTACAGCAAGTTGACAAGCAGGCAGTTGGCTGAGATGTGCCAAGCCAAAGAATTGGTGCATGTCAACCTGACTAAAGCAGAAATGATTGCAGCCTTAGCCACAGCTGCATCACAGACCAGCAACCAGGAAGACAAACAGACTGGGCTTGGGGATGTACAGTTCTCAGAAAATGGACAGTTCAACCTTCCCACAGAGGACTTAAAATTCATATGGAGTTAAATTGACTTGAACTGGAGGCCAAACATCTGGAAATTGAATCAGCAGAGAGAATGTGGGATTTGGAGGCTGAAGAAAAGGAGAAACTGTGGCAGGAGAAGCAAATGGAATTAGAAGCAGCAGAGAGACTTAGACATCTGGAAGCTGAGGAAAATGAGAGGCAGAGGCAACATGAAAAGGAGATCTGACTCTTTGCCAAGGTCATGGAGGTAATGGGGAAGGGAATAACCAAACCCCAGAAGCAACAAAGGTCAGTAAATTTCTTCCACAATTTATAGCGGGTGATAATTTTGATAGTTTTATTCATATGTTTGAAAGGGTATGTAAACAGTATAATGTTGACCAAGGGCTCTGGGTACGATTCCTGACCCCCTTACCCCATGGTAAAGCTGAAACTGCTATTTATAAATTGCCTGATACTGATTGCTGAAATTATAATACTGTTAAAAATTGTTTACAGAAAAAGGTTTTGTGAGCATAGACACAAGTAAATATAAGTGTGTGTGAATATATTGCTGGGTTAAGCACTTATTTTCATAGATGGGTGAGTGGGTGTCAGGTCACCAGTTTTGAAGGGCAGACCTTTTGGTGAGGGAACAAGTCCTTAACACTTTGCCTGAGGACATGAAAATCTGGTTAGCAGATAGGAAATGTAATACCGCAGATGAGTCGAGGAAAAATGAAGACTTATGCCGAGCAAGCAAGGCATTATTGTACAGGAAAGGGATACCCAGTGCTGCTCATGGGTCTAAGGGAACCCATGGTGGGCAGCCTAAACTGCCCCAACAGAGTCTGCCTTTAGTAGGGGAAGCCACTAGTTCAGGTACATGGCCAGGACCAAGGGTTAAGTGTTTTAAATGCAACCAGTGGGGTCATGTAGCGTATAGATGTCCACAGAGGCAAGGTGGTGGGAGATCCAGTAACTGGGAATGACAGAATGCCAGCACTAATTGTCTGGAGACAATAAGGGTACCAAACTACAACAAGAGGTTATATCCTATCTTAGTAGATGGGAAACAGGCCACTACTAAGAGAGACACAGCATCTGACCTAACCATTGTGAAGCCTGCAATGGTTAAACAAGAGATCTACTTGCTTGGGCAGTCTACTCCACTCAGAGCTTTAGGAGGGAGCCCATTAAAAATACCTTTGGCTAGAATTCAACTGGGAGGGTGGAAAAGGAAGCAAGCAAGTAGGTGTGTTTGAGAATATCCCTGCAGATGCCCTGATAGCAAATGATTTTGATAATACAGTACCTTGTGTGCATGCAGTTACACACAGTCAGACTTGGAGACAAGCATGTGTCTGGCAGCCTGGGGGGGACCTAGGTGGCTACTTCAGAGATGGAGCTACCCTGTAGCAGTGAGACTGAAGGTGAGCCACAGCTGCTTGTGGGTACTGATGTTACCTTGGACAGAGTGACTGCAAGGGCAGAGGTGAGTTGTAACAGTAGCACCCAGGCTGGCAGTGAGGCACCGCTGTCATAGAATACCAGACTTCTTGTGGAAGGGGAGCTGGAAAGGGTTACAAAGAGAGAGCTGAGACAGGCTCAACTCTCAGACCCTACATTATAAGACCTGAGGGAGGTAGCTAGTGAGGCACCTGATTCTCAAGGAAAGGGTGAATCTGTATACTGGGACAAAGGGTTACTGTACATGAAGTGGACCCCTGAGGGAGCGCTAGAGAGTGAGAAAATATAGCAGTTGGTAGTGTCCAGAGCCTACCATCTGGCACTTCTAGCCATAGCCCATGATATTCCCTTTGCAAGTCATATGGGCATAAAATGTACAAAGAGATGTACTATGCAGAACATTTATTGGCCTGTGATTTCCAAAGATGTCACAGGGTACTGCAGGACCTGTGAGCAGTGCCAAAAGTTAGGCAAGGCAGGAGATAAGGTGAAATCTCCTTTGATGCCTTTGCCTGTGATTGAGGAGATGTTTCAGAGGGTAGCTATGGATATTGTGGGGCCTCTGAGTATTCCAAGTTCCACAGGGACGACATATATCCCAGTGGCAGTAGATTATGCTACCAGATACCTTGAAGAGGTGGCCCTGTCCACAATTGAAACAGCAAAGGTTGTAAATGCTTTGTTAGAGATTTTCAGCAGGGTAGGTTTCCCTAAAGAAATACTGACTGACAGAGGTGCCAGTTTCATGTCAGACCTGCTGTCTTTTCTGTGGAAGCACTGTGGGGTGAAGCACCTAAAGACCACCCCTACCATTCCAAGACTAAGGGTCTTATGGAGAAATTAAACTCTACACTAAGGATCATGTACCAGCATTTGCAGACCAGTTTAAGAGGGAGTGGGACAAATATTTGCCCCATCTGTTGTTTGCTTACAGGGAAATGCCCCAGAAATCCACAGATTTTTCACCCTTTGATTTGCTGTATGGGCACATGGTGAGGGGACCTTTAGATTTGAATCATGATGACTGGGAGGGTGAGTGTAAATCCCACAAGGAGTCTGTTGAGGCATATGTCTTAAACCTCAGGACAAGGCTCAGGGAACTCATGGGCTTGCCCAGGCGAAACTGGCAGAAGCCCAACAGCAGGAAAAATGTCTGGTATGACAGGATTGCTCGAGCTAGAGAGTATGCTGTGGGGCAGCAGATTGTTTCTCACTCCTGTCAGACACAATAAACTGCAGGCAGCTTGGGAGGGACCCTTCAAAGTAGTAAGGAAGCTCACTGATTTTAACTACATGGCAGAACTGCTAGGCAAGAGGCAGGGGCACAAACTGTACCACGTTAACATAATGAAACCTAACCATGATAGAGAGGCCCTTGTGCTAAGCATTTGCAGTGGATGGCAGGAGGAGTCTGAGGGGGATCTAGTGACTGATCTCCTCAGTGAGGCTTGGACTGACACCCCAGTGGAAGAAGTAGCAATGTCCCAGCAGCTATCCCCTACCCAGGTTCGAGAAATCTGAGCAGTTTTATAGGTGTTTGTGGGCATCTTCATTGGGAAACCTGGTGCAGCACCATATGGATAAGGGACCCCAAATGCCTATTATGCAGGCCCCTTATAGGGTGCTTGAGAGAGTTAAACAGACTCTGAGGGAGGAGATGCAGGAAATGTTGGAAATGGGGTTAATCCAGGAGTCCAGTAGTCCCTGGGCCTCCCCGGTGGTACTGGTACCAAAGAAGGATGGCAGCACAAGGTTCTGTGTGGACTACAGGAAACTAAATAGTCACACAAAGTCAGATTCATACCCCATGCCTAGGACAGATGAAACCCTAGAGCAGCTGGGTGGGGCTAAGTATCTTACCACTACTGAGCTTACCAAGGGCTACTGGCAGGTGCCCTTGACTCTCAACGCTAGAGAAAGGTCAGCCTTTCTGACTCCTTTCGGCTTGCTTGCATAAGTTCACAAAGATGCCTTTTGGGATGAAAAATGCCCCAGCAACTTTTCAGAGGCTGGTAGATCATACCCTAGTAGTAGATTTTCCCTTGCTTACATGGATGATATTGCCATCTACAACCATTCCTGGAAAGAGCACCTTCAGCATGTCAGGGAGGTGCTGGACAGACTGCAGAGGGCAGGGTTGACCATTAAGCCCAATAAGTGTCAGGTGGGTATGGCTGAGGTCTCCTACCTGGGACATAGTGTGGGGACTGGTAAGATCAAACCAGAACCTGACAAATGGAAGCCATTCAGGCATGGCCTACCCCTGTTACCAAAAAGCAGGTGAGGACATTCTTAGGGACAGCAGGGTAAAACAGATAGTTTGTCCCCAATTATAATACCATAGCTGTTCCCCTCACAGACATGACAAGGAAAAACAGACCCGATAAGGTAGTATGGACCCCAGCATGTGAGCAGGCATTCCAGAAGCTTAAAGGAGCTTTGGAAGGACCCCCTGCATTAGCCAGTCCAGGTTACAGCAAATAATTTGTTGTGCAGGTAGATGCTTCAAACCGTGGGGTGGGGCTGTACTCAGCCAGGTTTTCTCAAAGGGAGAACAGCACCCAGTGGTATATCTCAGCCATAGGTTCCAACACAGGGAGGAATGCTATGCAGTTGTAGAAAAGGAATATCTAGCCATAGTGTGGGCACTGCAGAAATGTCAGCCTTATATGTATGGAAGGAAATTCACTGTAGTTACAGACCACAATCCCTTAGCATGGCTACATTGGGCCAGCCAACAAAATGCCAAGTTACTAAGGTGGAGCCTAGTGTTGCAGGCATATGATATGACAGTGCAGCAATGCAGTGGGGTTAGCAATGCCAACACAGATGGGCTCTCAAGACAGGGAATGGGGTAAGGTATTTCCAGACAGGCTCATCCCTCTCAAGCAGCGTTTCTCAAGGATCACTTGAAAAACTAGCTTGAGTCTTTGAGGAGAGAAGAAATGTCATGGAAGGAGATACTGCCAGCCCAGCTATCTGGAATTTTGTAAATAATTATATGTTATTTGTGAATATCAACTTGATGTATAGAAGATGGTTGTGTTACAAATGTATTAGAACTGTATGTCATGTGTATATCAAACTGCTTGAAGGTATTTGCAAAATGTTTGAAATGTAACCACAGCATGCCCTACTAGAATAGAACAGAAAGGTACCTGCACTGCTGTAACTGTTTAGATGTATATATTTTAGTAGTGGAAAGTGGAATACAGAAAGTTACCTTCAGAAAAAAAAAATCTGAAATTAAATTACTTTATGGCCAGGCCATAAAAATATGTTTCGGTTTCAGTGCAGCAAGAGACACAATATCTAAAACTAGGGAGCTTCCTGTATTGTCTTGGAAGTGTTTTATTGTTTTATGACTTCCACCATTTGCCAAATATCTGAGGTCTATGTATTTTCACAGGTAGATGCTAAACACTTCTATCTTCTGGCAGTGTGGGGGGAGGGGGGTGAGCAGACCTCTCAACCATCCCGAATTACTCATTTTTTACCGAGTTTTGTGGTCCCAGAAATGGGGTGCCACGATTCCCGAGTGGTACCCCATTATTTCTGATTTTTCAAATCTATTTTTTATATTTTCATGCTTTCAGAGCTGACGTCATCACGTGTGTGATGACGTCAGCTCGCCACGCGTCTGTTTGAATACTGGACTGCCGTTCGGGCAAGTCGTGCTTCTGGCACAGGAGGTGGATTTACTTGTTTTGTACTTAGATTTACTTTACTGCTGTTCGGGCAGAAGAATGCAGGATTTACTGCAGAGCCGGGAGTTCTTCAACTAAGCTGAGAAGGTAGGAGATTTAAAGTCGGCGAATGGTGTGTGTGTGTGTATGTGTGACAGAGACAGCAATACAGAGAGAGAAGAGTGATGAGCTCTTGTTCACACTTCCCAGTAATTCA
This sequence comes from Protopterus annectens, assembly GCF_019279795.1. NCBI lineage: Eukaryota > Metazoa > Chordata > Ceratodontiformes > Protopteridae > Protopterus > Protopterus annectens. The sequence goes on along the minus strand of NC_056732.1, from coordinate 364,551,944 downwards.
GATCACAGAATGTTCAGTAACAAACATTACATATGCTGCAGGGTGCTGTTTATTTACCTTACTTTTTGGAGGCATTAGTCATATTTTACATTAGGTACACAGATTTGCGTTATAGCTGAATCAGCACATTCCCTCCTGTGTTTCATTTTGTGTAGACTATGCTTGAACTGCAGATTTCCTTCTTTTTGATTTGTTTGCGTGCTTATTTTAACTATTATGTTTGCAAATACCTTTGCTTTTTTGCGTGTACTACATTTTAAAAGATTGCTTGCAGCACTGACAGTCTTCTATTTAAAATAACTCTTGTTGACATTGCTTCTTAATTTTATCACTTGGCATTGAATTTAGTATAAGAACAGTTTTATTTATTTTTAAGAAAAGCTTTATTTGATAACATCACTGTCAACTGTCTTCTAATGAGATTATATGTAGATACACACACACACACACATATATATATATATATATATATATATATATATATGTATATACACACACACACACACACACATATATACATATATGTATGCACACACATTATCTATGTATATATATATATATATGTGTGTATATACGTGTGTGTGTGTGTGTGTGTGTGTGCGCGTGTGTGTTGCTTGAGGACATGATGTTGCTTCCTTCTTTTCTATGATTTCTTAAAGTGGAAAAATTACTTTTAAGTTGACTTTTTATGGCACATCTATAAACAAAAGGTAATGTTGCAATATATACAGTTGTGACAGCAGTTAGCTGAGATACATTGATGAGACCATGTATTTATTTACTTGATCTCAATTAGATATTCAAGGTGTGCAATTACAAAATTGGTTATAACTAATGGTTGTGTGTGTGTGAAAATGCCCCCAACAGAATACATCTGGTGGTTAGAGGTACTCAGGCTTAAACCCTGTAAAAAGAGCCTAAAGTCCCTAGCCACCATCACTTGTGAATTTATGCCTCACATTTTTGTTATGTTCCCCATTACATCTCTAGTTTTCAGGATAAACCTTTTATTCTAGCAATGTTCTAAGTTTATAAAATCAGTATTTGAAATGTGTCCCTATTTTGGTGCTGTATTCCCCCATTACTGGCTTTGTTCTGTATTTTTGTGCTAAGACGTTGAGAGCTATGGTGAGAAGTGAGAACTGAATTCACTAAATGATAGCCATTTAAGTTTGTCTTC
>NC_056732.1:364485764-364548264 GCF_019279795.1 Protopterus annectens | reverse complement strand
GCTGGTCTTTTAAAGGATATTTTAACCTTTGAGAGTACTTATATTTATTTGGTGACACTGTAGCCGCTCTTGAAAGCCTTGCTATTTGGTTAACATTACCAGATGTATTAGCGTAAATTTTACTCAGTATAATTGAGTACCCTTGTAAGAGCCTTATGGTAGCTGGCTTTGCAGTTTTCTGGTGGCAGTACCTACCTTATAGATTGGTCAGAGGGGGTATAGCAAGCAAATATGTGCCAGCCTTTCCCAGATGTGTGTGTGTGTGTGTGTGTGTGTGTGTGTGTGTGTGTGTGTGTGTGTGTGTGTGTGTGTGTGTGTGTGTGTGTGTGAAAATCAAATCTCAATGAGTGTGTGTGTCAGCTACTTGGAGCAGGGACACAGAGCACTGGTTTCACAGAGAGGGTGGTAGAAAACCTGGCTTGGAACACTCGGCTAAGGACTCAACTCTACAGCTGTGCCAATGGGGAGTCTTATGTGGGGCCTGGTTAGACAGAGGAAAACCCAGCCCTAGGACTAAGTGTACTCCCCGTTTCATGTTAAGGGAAATTGTGCTTGGTGCATAGAGCTGCATCTGAAAATACTGTGTGTATCCATTTTCATTCCAAGTGAACATCCTTCACTGGTGTCTGTAGTGAGGATTGGGATTTGAGGCCTGTGACTCCTTGATCACTGGCCCAGAGGAGGGATATCAGACATGCTTCCAAAGTAAGAAGTAGGTGGTATATTCTGCCACAGTAATACAAATATGCATTGTAGCTGAACAGACCAGAATGCTTTCTAGCACGCTGTATCAAGAAATCCTTTACTTACGTCAAGTAATGAACACACACTTGTCAGTATGGTGTAATTAGCTGGGGTAAGTGTTCACCCGACCTCTCCCAAAAATAAATAGTGAACATTCTACCATAAATGCTCAACAATGTAGTCATAGGATTGTAAACTGAAATTTGTACAAAATCAGTGTTTAAATCAGTGGACAAGTCACCTGCATCCCCCATGGGGGGGGGTCCTCACACATTCCAGCATTGCATGCTAATAAATCAAATATGACTCGTAATTAGAATCATGGTAAATATTTGCTTTTTTGCACAAAAACATCTTTGATTTATCTTTTCTTTGAAGAATTTAGAGAAAAAGAGAAAAGAAGCATTTCTGAAATACAATATTTAATTTTACGTCAGTACCTGCGTTATATAATATCCTGTGTATAAACACATTATGGTTTTTCATCTCCATACCCATAAAAAATCCCATCAATATATATATATATATATATATATATATATATATATATATATATATATATATATAAAATATAGTGGCAGTCCTAACCATTATGTTACAGTTGGTACATATATGATAGGACCAGTGAAAAGTCAGACTTCATCCTGTCAATTGATATTGGTAATGTTATTCTTAAAAGAGCCTGCCCAGAACTGGGCTACTACTTTGACAATTATGATTTCAAAATACCAGTAAAAAATAAATAATACAAAAATCAAATTGGATAAAATGTCAAGTGTATGTGTGTGTGTGTGTGTGTGTGTATGCGTATACATAATTTATTTAGGACTAACAGATTACTCTGAGGCCTTCTTCTGCAGGCATCCAGATGTAGTCTAAGAATTCAGCAGATGTCACCTCTAAAATACCAACAAGGCTTTGGATCTCCATTTTTATCAACAAACTACTCACTAGTGTCTTTACTGTGCATATAATTCTCTGTGTAGAAGATCAAATTATTACTAGCTAAGACTACTGTCTAAGGAAAATCAACACCTTTCTCCAAACTGTCCTCTTCCTGTCTCTCAGCTGGTTCAGAGGTAGAAACTTCCATTCTTAGAAGCAATCCTTTTTCCTCCCTTGTTACACATACAAACTGCTGTGCTAAATAAAGAAATTATAGCTTGCTACAAGATGAACAGAAATATCTCCAAAAGATTTCCCACTAACACTCATTAGTAAATTCTGACCTTGCCACCTTACCCTGTTTTTCTCACAGTTCTGTTCCTGCCTAATTATAGTCTTATTTTACTTTGCTGACATCTAATAGAAGACTTTACCCGAAGGTTTGTGTTCAGTTAAGTGTTACTGCTGCCTCATGACATATATATTCACATTATCTATCTCTTTACCTGTAAACCAGTCTGCCCATGGGCGTCTCCTTCATAGTCTTTATACTCTTTCAGTATTGTGTACTATTCTCTACAGGCTTGACTTTGAAATAAATATTTTACTGCATGGAATAACTTCTTTACAAGCAGTTGTGCCCTTCATTAACTTCTGCTGTAAAGGTAGCCATACTGCTGTCATTATATTGTGTACCCATGGTTTAGTTAATTTTTATTAGAGTCATTTATATAAGTATTGCGGTACTATGGCATACATTACCACTGCTGACTCACAATGCTTGGTTCACCTACTTGGTATTTAACTGTAGTACTTTCTAGGTGGTGTATGCATTTTCTCCTCCGCATGCTATTGTGTGCACACTGCCTTGTGCCTCATCTGCTTAATGTTGATCTACTGACTTTGTTACAGACCTTTGTGCCCTCCCTTAATAAATAAGCACTTATCCAGGCATGTCTAAGGGTCAGCTCCCAGTGATTTTTCCTGTCTACCTGATGAATCTGGGCATCTTGGGGCAATGCAGCAATCGCCTCATGTACACAGACAACCCTCTCCTACTACCACCCAACACTACAACCTGTGAGAGATGCACTTATATAGCCAAACTGGAAGCAAAGCTCTCTTCACCCAAGACTCATCACATAGTCCCTCAAAACCTACACCACCAAAACACACACCATAGAAACACAAAACACACACTTACATTCAAGGAGGCTCTCAATAAAAACCTGCCCAAGCATCAGGGACATCCAAAGCATAAATGCAAGCAAACTCCACCCCCCAACGCAACCCAAATGGCATATAGCCCACAAACTCAGTGTGCCACTCAACCACAGCCCATGAGGCATAACAACGTACCCAACACTCTAGTCATAGGTGACTCTATAGTCAGGCAAACTGATGTTCCACTCACTAGACTAAACAAGGAGAAAGTTACTGTCAGCTGCCTGTCAGGTGCCAGGATCCGCCACATAATGCATGCATTCAGGTCACCCCACAATAAGTACAAATATGACACTGTCATTGTCCATGTTGGTGTGAATGACCCGAGACGTACCTCCCTGGACTAAATGAAAAGAGACATGGAGGAGCTCTCCGATCTTGTATCCCAGGCAGGTATGACCCTAACCCTGAGTAGCATCCTGCCATCACCCAGAATGATACCACAGTACAAGGACAAAATGACTGACTTCAACAATTGGCTAAGCTTCTGGTGTCATTCTAAGGGGATCCAGTATTTGTCTGCCTGGGATGACATGATCGACAGTCTACGATGCTTTGCTAGAGATGGCCTGCACCTGTCGCCCGGATACTGGCTAAGGCTCTTGCCACCCCTATAGTGCCTTTATTAGGCAAGGTTCAAATGACAAATTCACCACCATAACAGGTACAAGCAAGCAAAATCTGAGGGTAATGCTACTCATTGCTAGAAGTCTAAACCTCGAAATGCACTCACTCAAGGCACTCCTTAAAATGGAAAACATTGACATCTGTGTAGTGACAGAGACCTGGTTCAAAGCTCCAGAGAGCACCCCTGCATTACCAGGCTTCAATTCATACCACACCTTTCGGCCACCTAACCCAGAAAGAAGCACTAAAGGCGGAGGCGTGTCCATATTCATTAAGGATATCCACACCTCCAGGCTAGTTGCACAGCATAATGCATCCGAGATTATCTAAGTGCAACTAACTCTGGGCAAGACCACAATCCAAATTGTAGCTTGCTACAGAACCCCCCCCCCACCATGCCCCAGGATTCACACTCCTCATTTTTTCTTGATACACTGGAAAGTATTAGGGTACAACCCAATACCTTAATAATGGGCGATTTCAACTACCCCACCATTAGCTGGGAAAACTACTCATGTACCAACTCTTTTGTTCAACGTTTTCTAGAATTCATAAATTCCAATGCCTTGGATCAACTTATTCACACCCCCACCAGGGGCAGCAATTCCTAGACCTGGTCATTACCAACATGGGAAGCCGGTGTTCCACACCAGAGGTCAATTCCTCGTTGGTCAGATCCGACCACAAGCTAATCAGCCTAGACATCCACATCCCACCCCCAGCCCCAATTAGGGAAACCATCGTAAAAAACTTCTCAAAAGCCAACTTCGCACTTCTTAAGACAGAAGTGGCAAACTTCATGACACCCATGCAGACGGACAATAGAGGTATGACTGCTGAATCCTACACAAATGCACTTTATAAGCACTTACACGAGTGCATGGATCATGCTATCCCTAATAGAACCGAGATGTTATCCTCCAAAAAAAGGAAGCCAATCTGGTGGTCCTCTGCCATAAACAAGCTCTACAACAGAAGAAAGAAACTGTTGCAAAAAAAGAGTAAAATCTCATAACTGGAGGAACTCACTGGTCAACCTCAGTAAGAAGCTGAGATCCCTCATAAAATCCTCCAGAGCTAGTTACGAAAACAAAATTGCCACTGACTCTAAAGACAACCACAAAGCATTCTATAGCTATGTCAAGAATCTAAATGGGAACACTCAGAGCTGCTCTGAGTTACAGCATAATGGCATTAAATATACAGAACCAACTGATATTGCTAACATCCTAGCAGATAGGTTCAGTGCTAACTTTACCCCCCTCTCACCCCCTAGAGGGCCCATCTCTATACCGGAAGAATGCAAAGTTCCTATAATCACGGCTGCACAGGTAAAAAAAACACTCTCCAAAGCCAAGAACACAGCATCCATGGGACCTGACAATATCCCAGGCTGCATTCTACACGAACTACAGAATGAGCTGGCACCCTACCTAAGTACCATGTTCAATCATAACCTCACCTCAGGCTTTGTACCCATTGAATGGCGTAACATGACAGTTATCCCACTCCACAAAGGGGGAGCCACAACGGACCCTGGGAACTACCGCCCCATTTGCCTGATGAGCCTTATCTGCAAGGCCATGGAACGTATCATCGTGGAACTCATAAACAAAGACATTGGTAATCTCCAAACTCTGGACCCTACTCAGTTTGAATTTGTAAAAGGCAGATCATGTCTCCTAAACCTGAGTGACTTCTTTGAAGCAGTCACCAAAGCCATAGATGAGGGTAAAATGGTTCACACAGCTTATCTAGATCTCGCCAAGGCTTTCGACACCATCCCCCACTCTGGAATTATAGATAAGCTCACTAAACTAGGTATAAATCCCTATGTCACAAGATGGGTTGCCAACTGGCTCACGGACAGAACCCACACTGTGAAAGTAGCGGATTCCAAATCTGACATCAGCCCAGTGACAAGTAGAGTACCACAGGGTTCAGTCCTGGGTCCTCTCCTGTTTGGTATCTACTTCTCTGAAGTGCAGGCCAACACAGAAGGTCTTTGGCTAACAAAGTTTGCAGATGACTGCAAACTAGGAGCCATAATCGAAACTCCTAACGATGTGGACAAACTACAAAAGGGCCTCACTGAGACAGATACCTGGTATCAAAGCCATGGCCTGAAGCTCAATGCCAAAAAGTGTATTGTCATCCCCTTTGGTAAAAACTCTGTACCCATGAACTACCACATAGCTGGTGGTCTACTTAATGCCAAAAATTTGATAAGAGACCTTGGGACGCAGGTGGACAGTAGTCTCGCCTTTGATAATCACATCACCACAGTGGTCAGGAAATCCTTCTACGTGGTTCATCTCATCACAAAAGGATTCTCATCCAGAAAAAAGAGGTAATTGTTCTCCTCTATTCATCACTCATTAGACCCATTATAGAGTACAACGCCCCTTTTAGTATGTACCTCACAAGACATCTACAACAACTGGAAAGACCACAGAAATACCTCACAAAGAGGATTACTGGCCTCAAACAGATGCCCTATGCAGACCGTCTCAAAAAACTACAGCTTTACTCCATCGCATATTGCCTACTCAGGGGCGATCTCTGCCTAACATACAGAGCTATGTCAAACCCAGAGCTGTTGGACATACTCCACTTAAAGAAATCCCTATCCCTCTGAGCTACACACTCTAGGAACCTAAACCTTGTCACCACAGTAAACAGAACATGCTGGAGAGATAGATTCATGTCCCAGAGACTTCCCATACTCTGGAACAGACTACCTATCTATGTCAAACAGAGCTCCTCTTTAGCACTCTTCAAGAAAAATCTTGATGATTGGACGGGAAATGGGAAATTCACCCCGGGCATCACTTCTGTAGCTCTGCTCGACAAGGGCACAGGAAAATAATTTTCTTGGGTGGCGAAAGCCAGGGTACATTTTTTGGCTAGGCTTGTATGGGCCCTAGGGCCAATAGCCTAGTACCTTCCTATGAACCTATGAACCTAACTTCACAGGGTGGAAAAATGTCTGACACTACATTATCTGTACTAACATTATACAAGGACAGATTCCAAAACACGAAACAGCATTAAGTGTAGTCCTGTATCTAAGACAGGACAGCTACCCTGATATGAAAATGCACTGAATACATAATGATAGATATTTTTGCCATTAGACATGGTGGTGTAGGTACAAAGGAATGATGCAGGCTGTTCATGCACACAGTTTCAGCACTGTATCGTAGACTCTCAGTGACAACTCCCACAGATGTTACAGTCATACCGAAGTAATATAATAGGATTATGATACATGCAGTTTAAATGAATCTCAGTTTGTATGCTGTTTCATGACAGATATGGCATATTTTACAAACAAATCTATTTTGTATTCTGTTTTATAACAGATAAAAGATATTTTACAAATGAATTATTCTAACTGTTTTGATAGATACAAGATATTTTACAAATGAATCTCATTTTATATTCTGTTGTATGACAGACGTGCTAACACCAACAGCATTAATGCAGACTAGCTCAATATTTACAGGATATGTTTACAAGATGTTACATTTTCTGAAGAAAAGGTAACTGCACATTGCAAGCCCTTATAGTGATGAGAGGTGTTACGGAGTTTTGCCACTGGACTGTTGAGTATTCCTCTGTGTGTCCTGCATGCATGTTTGTGTGTGTGTGTTGGAGAGTATTCCTCTCTATGTGGTTTTGTGTGTGTGTGTGTGTGTGTGTGTGTGTGTGTGTGTGTGTGTGTGTGTGTGTGTGTGTGTGTGTGTGTGTGTAGAAGTATAAACAAAACTACTATGTTACTAGATATGAGTATTACAGTGTCAGACAGCACACTGATATCTGATTTGTTCATAATGGGAAATCATTAAACTTAGTGCTATTTCTTCCCTCTGTCCGGAAATAAAAGAAGAGAGAAAATCTTATTTATTAATTGATGGTGTTATGTTGCAAGCTGGTAATTTAACTGTAGTCTACATAACTTTAATATAGAAACAGCTGGGTTAGATGGTAAGAAAAAAAATTTGCAGAAAATGTCATTTTAATTACCTTTAAAATACTATCTTATCTTTAAGATGTAGAAAACAATGTAACTTTTCATCTGAGTTGAAGAATCTCCTGGCATCCCCTTCCCTCTACAATACAGACAATAACAAAACCATTCTATGTTCTATGGACTAATATTCACCTTCACCTGAAGTATTTATGTCGTTTTTTTTATTCAATACAGTCTCCATTTCTTAAATGTCCCCAGTGTTGTCCCTATTTATAGATCTTCCTCTCTTTTGGCTGTTCCCGTTAGGGGTCGCCACAGCGGATCATCAGCTTTCATTTCTTCCTGTCCTCTGCATCTTGCTCTGTCACACCAACCACCTGCATGTCCTCTCTCACCACATTCATAAACCTTATCTTAAGCCTTCCTCTTTTCCTCTTACCTGACAGCTTCATCCTTAGCATCCTTTTCCCATTATACCCAGCATCCTTCCTCTGCACATGTCCAAACCAATGCAATCTCGTCTCTCTGGCCTTGTCTCCAAACTGTCCAACCTGAGCTGACCCTCTAATATACTGATTCCTAATCCTGTCCATCCTCGACACACCCAGTGCAAATATTAACATCTTTGACTCTGCCATGTCTAGCTTTGACTCTTCCCTTTTTGTCAATGCCACCGTCTCCAACCCATATAACATTGCTGGTCTCACTACCCTCTTGTAGACCTTCCCTTTCACTCTTACTGGTACCCTTCTGTCACAAATCACTCCTGACACTCTTCTCCACCCATTCCACCCTGCCTGTACTCTCTTCTTCACCTCTCTTCCACACTCACCATTACTCTGAACTGTTGATCCCAAGTACTTAAACTCATCCACCTTTGCCAGTTCTACTTCCTGCATCCTCACCATTCCTCTATCCTCCCTCTCATCCACACACATATATTCTGTCTTAGTCCTGCTGACCTTCATTCCTATCCTCTCTAGAGTATATCTCCACCTCTCCAGGGTCTCCTCAACCTGTTCCCTACTCTCACTACAGATCACAATGTCATCTGCAAACATCATAGTCCACGGGGCTGCCTGTCTGATCTCATCTGTCAACCTGTCCATTACCACTGCAAATAAGAAAGGGCTCAGAGCTGATCCTTGATGTAATCCCACCTCCACCTTAAATGCATCCGTCACTCCCACTGCAGACCTCACCACTGTCACACTACCCTTGTACATATCCTGTATCACTCTTACATACTTCTCTGCCACTCTCGACTTCCTCATACAATACCACAACTCCTGTCCAGGAACCCTGCCATATGCTTTCTCTAAGTCCACAAAGACACAATGCAGCTCCTTTTGACCTTCTCTATATTTCTCCATCAACTCTCTCAGAGCAAACATCTCATCTGTAGTGCTCTTTCCCGGCATGAACCCATACTGCTGATCACTAATCATCACCTCCCTTCTTAACATAGCTTCAACTACTCTTTCCCATAAGTTCAAGCTGTGACTGATCAATTTTATCCCTCTGTAGTTACTACAGCTCTGCACATCACCCTTATTCTTAAAGATAGGTACCAAAACACTTTTTATCCACTCCTCAGGCATCCACTGACTTTCCAAGATTTCATTAAACAATCTGGTTAAAACTCCACTGGCATTTCTCTTACGCACTTCCATGCTTCCACTGGTATGTCATCTGGGCCAACAGCCTTTCCATTCCTCATTCTCTTCATAGCTGTCCTTGCTTCCTCCTAACTAATCTGTTTCACTTCCTGAGTCACTATCCACACGTCATCCAACCTTCTCTCTCTCTCATTCTCTTCATTCATCAGCCCCTCAAAGTACTCCTTCCATCTGCTCAACACACTCTCCTCACTTGTGAGTATGTTTCCCTCATTATCCTTTATCACCCTCACCTGCTGCACATCTTTACCAGCTTGGTCCCTCTGTCTAGCCAATTGGTACAGGTTCTTTTCTCCCTCTTTAGTGTCTAACCTTTCATACAACTCTCCATATGCCTTATCCTTAGCCTTTGCCACCTCTCTCTCTTTGCCATGCACCTCATCTCCTCTACTTTCTTCACCTCTCTGACAGTCCCACTTCTTCTTCACCAGCCTCTTCCTCTGTATACTCTCCTGTATTTCCTCATTCCACCATCAGGTCTCCTTGACCTCCTTCCTCTGTCCAGATGTCACACCAAGTACCTTTCTAGCTGTCTCCCTTACCAGCTCTGCTGTAGTTACCCAGCTATTCGGTAACACTTCACTGCCCCCCAGTGCCTGCCTTAACTCTTCCCTGAACTCCATCTCACAATCACCCTTTTTCAACTTCCACCATTTGATCCTTGGCACTGCCCTCAATCTCTCCTCCTCCTCTTTTTGAACACCAACGTCATCCTACAGACCACCATTCTATGCTGCCTAACTACACTTTCCCCTGTCATCACTTTACAGTCTCCAATCTCCTTCAGACTGGCCCTCCTGCATAGAATATAATCCAGAAAAAAATCACTCGACTGGTCAGCCCAACTATATAACTCCAAACCAAACAAAACCAATGACAGTCCCAGTCACAGAGATATGCACTGAACACAAAGATGTAACCACTTTCCTTTTATTTAAATGTTAAAATAACAGCAAAAACTGGTTGAGCGCTTTCATCTACTGTAGTAGATTTCATCAGAACCATTACCAACAGCCATAAACCTCTTTATATATGGTCCTAAACCTTTCAAAATTGAATGCATGTGTATTTTACAGATGAATTAATTGAATAATTTACATAAATTAATTAAGATTTAAAGTGCTCAGTGCATGATTCCACAGTGTCTACCTATCACTTGTTTCTTTCCTTTTTTGCCTTAATTAAAACTTGTATTTAACTTATTCATCAAATATAATTGATATATGATATCCCAATATTACATATTTACTACTAATACATATACAATTATACATACAAATTATTAAAAATATTAAAAGTCTAAAATGTCCAATAATTATACTGTGATTGTGCAGTCCCCTATACTGAACTAACCTGTCTTTACTTCTAACATGGCTTCTCTAAGTGTTCTTCATATTTACTCTCACCTGTACTTCTCTAATACTGACCTAATAGATATAGTATCACTGAGCCCCGGAAATTCAGAAGCATTAAGCTTGATTTGCCATCTTGTTTCCTTCTCTCTCAATGATAATTTTATATTCCCACCCCTAGGGTTGGATTTGATATATTCTAATATACCAAATTGAAAGGAGTTACAGCTACTGTTCCCATTAAGATGTCTCCATAATGCATTATTTGTATCCTGTCTTTTTATCCTATAATAATGCTCATATACTCTATTCCTCAGACATGTAACGGTCATACCTACATAATAACAGGGACATTTTGTGCACTTGGCCAAGTACACCACATGTGTTGTCCTACAATTACCTTTTCGAAACCTTATAGTTGTACATAGGGGATCTTCCAGAGTCATACTTGTAACTGGTATGATGTGTTTACACTGATTACACCTCCCACATCTAGTTGTTCCCCTGTCCAGTTGGTTATAACCCATACTCTTTTTCATCCCAAATCTTGTCTTGAGATTATTTTCATTTCTAAATACAAATTTTGGTCCGTCTCCCACTATCTTATAAACACCATCATCGTTTTTTAAAATGTTCCAGTTGTTCCGGATTATGTTTTTAATACCATTCACCTCTGGTGCATATTGTATAATACATGCTCTAGTAAAGTCATTCGTGTCCAAGGGTCTATTTTTGCCCTAATACACCACTATTCGCTCCGCCTAATATTGGCTTATATTTTTTCCCCCATTCTTTCTTAATGTATTCTGTGGTGTCCATAATAATGCCCTTCGGGTATCCTCTTGCCTCAAACATTTTTCCTATATTATCCATTTCTAACACCATATCTGAGTACTGGGAAGTCATTCTGGCAGCTCGGATACATTGCCCTTTTATTATGCTCCTCTTTTGGTGTGGGGGATGACAATTTGTAAACTCTAAATAATCATTACTGAAAGTTTCTTTCCTATATAAATTGGACTTAAATCCATGGTCACCTATTGTGATTCTAGTGTCCAAGAATGCTATACTCTTTTTGTCCATATTAAATGTGAACCGTAAGTAATTACATTGAGATAGGTTATAAATTCATAAATAGTACTTTCATTTCCCCTCCACACTACAAAGACGTCATCCAAAAATCTTAAATAACATGCTATGTGAGATTTCCATTTACTAGATAGAATGAATTCTTCCTCCCAATCTAAGAGGAATAGATTGGCATACATGGGGGCGCAAGCAGCCCCCATTGCTACTCCTTTACTTTGCCTAAAGTATTCCCCTTGAAACATAATATAATTATGAGTCAAAACTACCTCCATAAGGTCCATTATTAAACTTATTTTGTCCCATTCCATGTCACTATATTTCTGTATACTATTTTGGAATCTGGTTAGTCCTTCCTCTAAGGGGATGCTAGAAAAAAGATCAACTACATCGATGGTAATTAATGTGCAGTCATCAGTAATATATTGATTATCCAATCTCCCTAGGAAATCCCAAGAGTCCTTCACAATATGACCAATCTTTGAGTATAAGGTTTTTAACCAACCATCCACTACTTTACCAAAAGGGAAAGTTTTAGATTTGCTCCCCGATATGATCGGTCGAAAAGGGGGTTCTACTATATTTTTGTGGACTTTTGGAATTCCCACTATAGTACTGATGATGGGTGAATCTTCCTTTAAAAATTCATATAAACTAATGTTAATTCTGTTGTCTAGTAACATTTCTTCTAAAATTAAATCTATTTTGTGGTATCCTATGTTAACTTCATTGATAGATGTAACTTCATAATTGCCTGAATTAAATAGGATACTATTAATTTTATTATTATATTCATCGACATTGTATATTACTACTTCCTCTCCCTTATCAGGCTTCATTATTCTAATATTGTTACTGGCCTGAATTTGTTTCATTATTTCATATTCTTTATAACATAAGTTGTATTGATATTTTATACCTTTGTTCATATATTTATATAGCTCTTTAAGTACAACTTTTTCATATGTAGCCAAGGTATTGTTTAGGGGGGGGGGTAAAAATACTTTTTTTCTTGAATTCATCTTTTTCTATTGTATTTTTCCCTTTAAAATATACAGCTAAATTTAACTTCCTTAAAAATTTTTAAAAATCTGTAACATAATCCACTATATTACCACTGTTATTAGAGATATATTTCATTCCTTTAGATAACAGTTTAAAAAATTCCTTAGTTAGTTTGGTCTGTGTATAGTTATATATGCTAAAGTCACCCATACTATAGTGTACATCACTATGTTGTATAATTTCATTATTTGTGATAATCTTTTTGTTCACATGTGATTCCTTGTTCTTCCCCAACTGTTTCCTTGCCAGCTGTCTCGTCTCCTGTTCCACTTGTTGTTTTGATCTCTCCATTTGCTTCCTCCTAAAAAAACTTTTGTATTATAAAATCCACCTTTTCTCCCAATATTGTATGTGTAGTGTTCCCCTTCATTCCATTCATTTGTCAATTCATTTCTATCAGCATTATTCGTGTTTCTAGCATTAATATTAAACTCGTACGCTTCACCCTTTTCATACTGTTGCAAATCTCTCCTCAATTTTCTACATTTTCTATCATACTGTTTATTAATTTGATTTTCTACCCAAGTAAATTGTGCATTAAAACACATTTCAAATTCATCAAATAGTAAGTCATTTGTAATAATTTGGTCTAAGCGTTCAATTTCAGACAGGAGACTACAAATTTTTCTATCATTGCATGATATTATGAATTTCATAAACGTAAAACCAAATTCATTAAACATTTTTGTACATTCATTCACCTTCTCTTCATCCATCTCTATACCCATAGGCCATTTGTAAAATCTCAGGCCCATGGGAACAACATTAGTATCCAGACATTTCTTTAAATATGTATTATCTAACTGGACACTTTTTAATATCTTAAGTTTCTTGCCAAAATCATAAATAATGTCCTTAAGCGTTTTGTTGTCCACATTCTCAATATCAGTCTCAGCATCCTCAATTACTTTCTTTTTGTTGTTACCATTAAAATCATAGTCAATTGCTAAAAAGTTAGCAGTGTTATATCTTTTTTGCCTTTCATTACGTGAATGCTTGTTGGTTTGAACAGTACCTTTAGCCATTGTTTGTCCCGCCATTGCATAGGTCCTCTTTGGTACCGTCCGTTTTGGTCTCGCTCCAGAGATGTTATAATCGTCCTCCGACCCTTCTCCAAATGTAAAATTGCCATTTTCTTCACCTATAATCCACTTGGATCCATTAGATACCTGTACAGCTTCCGGCGTTCCTTCACCCTGACCATTGGTACTGAGCGTGTCGACACACTGACTTCCTGCTTACGCGGTGACGCCCTCCTTGAATCTTCCCTTCCTTTCATACCTCGACTTCCCGTCTGGCTGACTAGCTCTATCAACTGGGTTAACTCTCCTTTCATTATTGCCATCTCGGATTGCATCCGATGGATGTCATCTCTCCTCAGTGAAAAAATTGATGGTAGTTCGTCAAGGGAATCCATCTCCTCACACGACACAGAAAAAAATCACTCGACTGGTCAGCCCAACTGTATAACTCCAAACCAAACAAAACCAATGACAGTCCCAGTCACAGAGATATGCACTGAACACAAAGATGTAACCACTTTCCTTTTATTTAAATGTTAAAATAACAGCAAGATGGCAAATCAAGCTTAATGCTTCTGAATTTCCGGGGTTCAGTGATACTATATCTATTAGGTCAGTATTAGAGAAGTACAGGTGAGGGTAAATATGAAGAACACTTAGAGAAGCCATGTTAGAAGTAAAGACAGGTTAGTTCAGTATAGGGGACTGCACAATCACAGTATAATTATTGGACATTTTAGACTTTTAATATTTTTAATAATTTGTATGTATATTGTATATGTATTAGTAGTAAAAATGTAATATTGGGATATCATATATCAATTATATTTGATGAATAAGTTAAATACAAGTTTTAATTAAGGCAAAAAAGGAAAGAAACAAGTGATAGGTAGACATTGTGGAATCATGCACTGAGCACTTTAAATCTTAATTAATTTATGTAAATTATTCAATTAATTAATCTGTAAAATACACATGCATTCAATTTTGAAAGGTTTAGGACCATATATAAAGAGGTTTATGGCTGTTGGTAATGGTTCTGATGAAATCTACTATAGTAGATGAAAGCGCTCAACCAGTTTTTGCTGTTATTTTAACATTTAAATAAAAGGAAAGTGGTTACATCTTTGTGTTCAGTGCATATCTCTGTGACTGGGACTGTCATTGATTTTGTTTGGTTTGGAGTTATAGAATATAATCCACCTGTGCGCATCTTCCTCCACTCTTGTACATCACCATATGCTCCTCCCGCTTCTTAAAATACATATTCACTACAGCCATGTCCATCCTTTTCACAAAATCCACTACCATCTGACCTTCTGCATTCCTCTCCTTAACACCATATCTACCCATCACTTCCTCATCCCCTCTGTTCCCTTCACCCACATGCCCATTGAAATCCACTCCAGTCATCAGTTTCTCACCCTTGGGTACACTCACCACCACTTTATCCAACTCACTCCAAATTTTTTTTCTCATCCATCGCACACCCAACTTGTGGAGCGTATTCACTAACAACATTCATCATTACACCATCAATTTCCAGCTTCATAAACATCACTCTATACGACATTCTTTTCAGCTCCAAAACACTCTTGGCATACTCTTCCTTCAGGATAACCCCTACCCCATTTCACCTGCCATCCACACCATGATAGAACAATTTGAACCCACCTCCTATACACTTGGCCTTACTCCCCTTCCATCTGGTTTCTTGCACACACAATAAATCAACCTTCCTTCTCTCCCTATACCAGTCATACTGCCAATATTCAAAGTTCCTACCCTCACTACTACACTCCTAACCTTCCTCCTCTCTTCCTGCCTTTGGGCAAGCCTTCCCCCTCTTCTTCTCCTTCGGCCAACAGTAGCCCAATTTCCGCCAGCACCCTGTTGGCTAACAGTACTGGTAGCAGTCATTGTTAACCCGGGCCTCGACTGATCCGGTATGGAAATCTGTATTGTCCGCATATATCATTTGGCAGAGGTTTTACACTGGATCCCCTTCCTGATGTAACCCTCCCCATTTATCCGGGCTTGGGACCGGCACGAAGAAATGCACTGGCTTGTGTATCCCCAGTGGCTGTTGTCCCTATTTATAGATCCTTTTTGTAATTTGGAAAATCCATCAAAAAATGTCCATTCTGCTTTCACTTTCTAGAGAATTGAATAAAGTCTGTTAAGTATGCCTTGTGACTCGACAAACTTTACATGTTTGAGAAAGTTGCAAGTAAGTGTTCTTTAGCTCTACAAAAATAACAGGTGACAAAGTGGTGCAGTGGTTAGCATTGTCACCTCACAGCAAAAGGTTATCTGGCTTGATTCTCAGCGGGGGGGGGTGTTCTGTGCAGAGTCTACATGCCCTTCCTGCAATCACATGGGTTTCCTCCCACATTCCAAAGACATGTGTCTGGAGAATTTCTCCCAGGGCCTCTGAAGAAAATGGGCTCTTTCCCATTAAACAAATAACTTAAATGTTAAAACTGATGTATATCATGTAATAAACAGCATATCTGGGCAATAATAAAATGTGCCTACTGAACTTGAAGTCCACAATTTGTTAAGAGTTTAAAGTTCTCTTAATTTTAGAAGCACTATCACAGACACCTCTGGGATGTTTGGAGTTATCAAAAAATAGCAGAGAATCATCAGGCAACCTATGTAGAAGATTATATAGGAATGAGAGCTGTACTAATTGGCTCTCTGAGAGAGAAGCTATTGCATGGAATGGACTACCAAATTACATTAAAGCAAACACTAGCTTATATATTTTTTAAGAAAAACTGGACCCTTATTATGGGAATATCTGTTTTGTTATATTGGCAGGCCAGAATGGCATTACTGGCCGGCCATGCCTGCAATATTTGTATGCATGAATGTATGCATAGTAATGCAAACATTCTTTTTTAATATTATCCATCCAAATTACAATAGTTTTAAATTGTAGAAAGAAATACTTTATCATCTGAAGTGGCATACATTTGGTAAAAAAGGCATTCCTTGGATTAACATCTACCTTCATATTGCATGAGTCCACAAATAATAAAATTCTATTATCTTGTTCAAATGTCAGATCAAACTATGATTCATTCCTCAACTATATCAGGTATCACACCGCTTGAACCACTTCCTGTAAAGACTGCATAATGTTTCTCCACAAATTATACCTGTCAGATATAGTTGCTTTGTCAAGTTTCTTTTTGCAGCCAGGTTCCTGAAAGCATGTTTGTCTTTTGAGTCAGAGCTGCAAGATGCCTCTGCATGTGACCATGGATTCTCTTGTGCTATAGGAATCATTTGCATTTCTCTAGCTGTAATTCTGTTGTCTCACTGCTAATGATGTCATATAGATCTAAAAATCCTAATATTGTTGCAAAGTTCACTGTCATTCCAATCAACTGACGCTCGCTGAGTGTATTCTCTACGTCAGTGAGTATCTTTTCTGTAACTTCTAATCAAACCACTTCAGACCGCTTTTAAGTCAACACTACAATTCCAACAAGCCGTAGGAACAAATCTATATACAAACCACCACTGTTCAAGCTATAATAAATAAAATAAAATTCCACATTTTCATTTTAAGTTCTAGTCACTTCCATATTTTCCATCACTGTATTATTCCACTCTGGTTATCTCATCTCTGCCAATCATGTCCTTATTTTGTATCACAGAATCATCTCACGCTTTCTTTCTCAGCTTTGCCATTCTCACAAATAACACACACACACACACACACACACACACACACACACACACACACACACACACACACATCACAAACATTCAACCCATCATAGACAACAGAGACTTTTCTAAAGTTCTTTTTCTCTAACACTAAATCTATTGTATCTACAAGACAGATATTTATTGACTGCTGAAAAACATCATAACCAATGGCTCACCAAAGAATAAAAAGCTCTATGCAATGTAAGAGATGAAGCCTGGCAACAATGGAAATGTTTCTTGCCCAGAAATAGCAGAGATAAATTAATTTTCCTAAAAAACGTTGCACAAATAAAAACCAAGTAAAATGCACAAAACAAATTTCTTCCAAATGACTCAAACTTTGCTAAAAAATAATCAAAAGCATTTCTGGGACCTTGTTAACTATATTCCTGAGTGTTCACAATTTAAATACCCACTTAAAGAGGACCTAATTTCCATCCCTCTAGTACCTTTTTCCCTAAAGACTTCCCTAGCAATTGTTCCATACTCACCCGTCCCCAGACCCCCCCCACTTCCTAACCCTAACCTGAACCCCCACTATATACCTCCATTCTACTTCAAACCAATCAAAACCAAAGACGTTGAAAAACAGACAAGATCCTCTCAGTTGATTTCACTGGTGCTGATGGCTTGTTACCCTGTTCATTATAATGTACAATACTATATTATTAATCATATTGCCCATATGCAGCCTCTGTCTCACCCACAATACAATGCCACCAGAAAGGAAGTAGGCCATAGTCAGGCATATCCCTAAAGTCACAAACCAGAACCTAGAAAATTCTTTAGATCAGTTTTCATTTTGCCCACTAACAGCAAGATCTTTGAAAAAAAAAAAACTTTTTCACCCAACTCATAGAGTACTCTAAAAACACAATATCCTCTCACCATGTCAACACGACTTTTGGTCAGGACAGAGCATTGTCAGTGCCCTTTATAATCTCACTGATGATATTCTCCAAAATAAAGCCCCCACAGGCTCAGCATTTGACCTGGTTAACCATGACCTCTTATGAAATTCCTGACTAAGTGATGGATTACAGAAAGCATATATTTTAAAGCATAAACTGGATTTACTAACTGTCTTTCTACTCCACTAACTAAAGGTGTCTCACAGAGATTGGTATTATCCTCCCTATATTGATTCCTATACTCATTTAACAAACTCCTTGTAGATCTCTCATAAATCCAGATTATTATGTTCACATATAAGGTCAATGCATACCATCCTAGCATAAATGTAATATTAATAATTAGGGGATGATCTTTCACTGCTTCCAAAATAGTTTCTGTGGAAAAGACTGTATTCTAAATACCAAAAAAAAAAAAACTACATGAATTTTGGTTCCAGACAAAAACAGGCAGTTGTCCCTCAACATTAGGGCATAAGGAATAACAGGCAAAAGTGCACTGAAATCACCTCATATATAAATCTATAGGAATTTGACTGGATCAGATGCTCAGCTTCCAGTACCACATTAATTACACCAAGATAAAAATTAACTTATTATTGTTCTGGGTAAAAATGATTTCCCACTTCCTCTCCTCAGAGGGAAGAATGGTTATAGGTGCATAAGCCATAGGAGTCCAAATCAAATACAGCATGACAATTAGAAGAGACCTACATCACTCTAAACCTCAAGCAACACAACTGATACAGTCACTGTACATCACTGGTCTTGCCTAGCAAAAGCAAAATGGCTACTGATAATTCAGAGATGTGGATTATTCTTTGCATCCCTCCCTCACCTATAAACATCAAAATCTTAGTCACTTACGTTTTTTACTGGATTGGTATATAAATGGGCCTCTACCTATAGCTTAAAATTCTAATAATGCCTCTACCCCCTTGTCACGCCCATGCACTGGCCCAGTAATCAAGGAGCCTCAATCCTCACCACTAACACCAGTGAGGGGAGTCCATATAGGGAAAGGATAATAAATGCACACACAGTAAAGTACAATTTCCCTTAAGAGCACACAAAGTTCACAGTCAGTCTGGGGCTAGTTTCTCCCTTTCTCTCCAGATCCCCAATATGACTCCCCACTAGCACAGCTATAGAGTGGAGTCCTTAGCTAGGGTTCCAAGCCAAGTCCTCCCAGCACTCCCTCTGTCTAACCAGTGCTTCATGTCCCTGCCCAAATAGCTGACACACACACACTTTGAGATATGATTTATATACAGACACACAGACACTCCTGGGGAAGGCTGGCACCAGTTCACTAGCTATGCCCCTTCCTGCCCAGGCTATAAGGTAGTAATCCACTGCCACCAGAACCTTTACTTATCAGCTTCTAATAAGACCCTTACCAAAGGTGTCTAATTTTACTGTACAATATTATTATTATATAATTAGTAAGTATGATGAAAAACAAGGCTTACTGGAGTGGCTTTGACAGTATCCCTATATAAATGCAATGTACTCTAGAGCTTAAATTATCTCTACACAAAATAGCCAAAGACTGACTGTGATCTCTGTGTACTCTTAAGGGAAATTGTACTTTACTGTGTGTGTACTTGCTATCCTTCCCAATGTGCACGTCCCTCACTGGTGTTAGCAGCGAGGATTGAGTTTCCTTGATTACCAGGACAGTGTATGGGCATCACATATTAATTGGTTGGCAGCGGTGGGATATCCACACCACCATATTAATTGTTTGGCACATACTAATTGGCTTGTAGTGGTGTGGATAGTAAATTCCTGTAGCTTGTGTAGTCATCACTGAAGGTGTTTTTGTACTCTAAATCAGCCATGCAGTGAATATTCAGAGTTCAGATCAAAATTGTTTTATTTCTTTTGCTAGCTTAGTCAGGGAGAGCAGGCAAGCATGTTAGCAGAGGAGTATGGCAAGCTGACAAGGAGGCAGTTGGCTGAGATGTGTCAGCCAGGCTAAGAGACTGGTGCATGGAAACCTGACTAAGGCAGACATGATTGCAGCTTTGGTCACAGCTGCATCAGAAAACAGCAATCAGGAGGATGATCAGACTGGCCATGGAGATGTACAGCACTCAGAGAATAGACAGCTCAACCTTTCTGCAGATGACATCTGGAGCTAAAGAGGCTTGAGTTGGAGGCCAGGTATTTGGAAACAGAAGCAGCAGAGAGACTGAGATGTCTGCAGGCTGAGGAGAATGATAAACTGCTACGTCTGGAAGCTGAGGAGAAGGAGAGGCAGAGACAGCACAAAAAGGAGATGCTGTCTCTTTGTCAGTGTCATGGAGGTAATTGGAAAGGGAGTAACTGGACCCCAGAAGCACAAAAGGTCAGTACATTTTTTCCACACTTTACAGAAGGGGATAATTTTGATACTTTCATTCATATGTTGGAGAGGGTATGTAAACAGTGTGATGTTGACCAAAGGCTCTGGGTATGGTTCCTGACCTCTTTACTCCATGGTAAAGTTGTAAATGTGCATTCCAAACAGTCAGACAATGATTTCTTAAATTATACTGCTGTTAACAATTGTTTGCTAGAATGTTTTAAGGTAATACCTGAGGCTTATAGGGAAAAGTTTCATGAGCATAGATGCAAGGAAGATGAAAGTGTGTGTGAATATGTCGCTGAACTGATTTTCGTAGGTGGATGAGTGGATGTCAGGTTACCACTTTTAAAGGGCTGGCAGACCTTTTGGTGAGGGAACAATCCCTTAGCACTTTACCTGAGGACATGAGAATCTGGTTAGCTGATAGACAATGTGCTACTTCAGATGAATTGGGGAAAAAGGGAGACCTATACCTAGCAAGCAGGGTATCACTGCACAGGAAAGGGACCCCCAGTACTGCTCAGGGGTCTAAAGGAACCCATGATGGGCAGCCCAGAGTGTCCCAACATAATCTGCCAGTAGCAGGGGAAGCCACTAGTCCAGGTACATGTCCATGACCTAGGGGTAAATGTTTTAAATGCAACCAGTGGGGCCATGTGGTATACAGATGTCCACATAGGCAAGGTGGGGAACAAAAGGTGAGGGAGCCAGTAAGTGGGAAGGACAAAATGCCAACAGTAGGTTGTCTTGAGACAACAAGGGTACCAAACTCCCACCAGAGGTTATATCCTATCATAGTAAATGGCAAAGAGGCCATTGCTAAGAGAGACACAGCCTCTGATATAACCATTGTGAAGCCTGCAATGGTTACAGAGGAGCACTACTTGCCTGGGCAGTCTACTCTAGTCAGAACTTTAGGAGGGACCCCATTTCATATACCTTTGGTTAGGGTTCACCTTGACTGGGAGGGTGGAAAAGGAAGCCAGCAAGTAGGTGTGTTTGTGGATATCCCTGTAGATGTTCGGATAGGGAATGATTTTGATAAAGCAGTACCATGTGTTTGTGCAGTTACAAGCAGTCAGGCTTGGAGACAAGCATGTGGGTCTGGTAGCCTGGGGGAGATCCAGTCAGATCGCATACTTGCAGCTAGGACTAGTGAGGTGGTTATTTCAGGAAGGGAACTACTCCATAACAGTGAGACTGAAGGTGAGCCACAGCTGCTTGTGGGTACTGATGTTCCCTTGGACAGAGTGGCTGCAAATGTAGAGGTGAGTAGTAGTACCCAGACTGACAGTGAGGCACTGCTGTCAGAGGATGCCAGACTTCCTGTGGAAGGGGAGCTGGGAAGGCTTACAAAGAGAGAGTTGAGACAGGCTCAGCACTCAAACCCTACATTGCAAGGCCTGAGGCAGGTAGCTATTGGGGCACTTGATTCTCAAGGAAAGGGGGAATCTGTATACTGGGACAAAGGGTTACTGTACAGAGAGTGGACCCCTGAGGGAGAGCTAGAAGGTGAGAGGATACTGAAGTTGGTAGTGCCTAGAGCCTACCATCTGGTGCTTCTAGCCATAGCCCATGATACTCCCTCTGCAGATCATATGGGCATAAAATGTGCAAAGAGATATATTATGCAGAACTTCTATTGGCCTGGAAGTTCCAGAGATGTAACAGGGTACTGCAGGACCTGTGAGCAGTGCCAAAACGTAGGCAAGGCAAGAGACAAGGTGAGAGCTCCTTTGATGTCTTTGCCTGTGATTGAGGAGCCATTTCAGAGGGTAGCTATGGATATTGTGGGGCCTCTGAGTACCCCAAGTTCCACAGGGAAAACGTATATCCTAGTTGCAATAGATTATGCTGCAAGATAGCCTGAAGCAGTGGCTTTGCCTTCCATTGAGGCAGAAAAGGTGGCAAATGCTTTGTTAGAGATTTTCAGCAGGGTAGGTTTCCCAAAAGAAATGCTGACTGACAGAGGTGTCAATTTCATGTCAGACCTGCTGGCTTGTCTTTGGAAGGACTGTGGAGTGAAGTACCTAAAGACCACCCCCTACCATCCCCAGACTAATGGTCTTGTTGAGAGGTTAAACTCTACAACCAAGTCCATGCTATGGGCATTTGCAGACCAGTTTAAGAGGGAGTGGGACAAATATTTGCCCATCCATTGTTTACTTACAGAAAGGTTCCCAGGAATCCACAGATTTTTCACCTTTTGAATTGCTGTATGGGCATAGGGTGAGGTGACCTTTAGATTTAATTTGAGATGAGTGGGAAGGTGAGCGTGAATCCCACAAGGAGTCTGTTGTGGCATATGTCTTAAACTTGAGGACAAAGCTCAGGGAACTCATGGGCTTGGTCCATGAGGACCTGGCAGAAGCCCAACAGCAGAAAAAGGTCTGGTATGACAGGAATGCGCGAGATAGAGAGTATGCTGTAGGGCAGCAAGTAATGGTTCTCATTCCTGTCAGACACAACAAGCTGCAGGCAGCTTGGGAGGGACCCTATAAGATGGTAAGAAAGGTAAGTGATGTTAATTATATGGTGGAACTGCTAGGCAGGAGGCAGGAGCACAAATTGTACCGTGTTAACATGATGAAACCTTACCATGATAGGGAGGCTCTTGTGCTGAGTATTTTCAGTGGATTGCAGGAGGAGTCTTAGGGAGATCTGGTTACTGATCTCTTCAGTAAGGCTCGGACTGACATCTCAGTGGAAGGGGTAGCAATGTCCCAGCAGCTACATCTTACCCAGGTTTGAGAAATCCTAGCAGTGTTACAGGAGCCTGGGGACATGTTCACTGGGAAATCAGGGTGCACCCACCTGGTGCAGCACCAGGTGGATACAGGACCTGCCTGAGAGAGTCAAACAGACTCTGAGGGAGAAGATACAGGAGATGTTGGAACTAAGGGTAATTCAAAAGTCCAACAATCCCTGGGCCTCCCCAGTGGTGCTGGCAAAGAAGGATGGCAGCACCAGGTTCTGTGTGGACTACAGGAAATTAAATGGTCACAAAGAGACAGATGCTTACCCCATGCCTAGGACAGATGAGGCCATAGAGCAGCTGGGTGGGGCTAAGTAACTTACCACCATTGATCTTACCAAGGGTTAATGGCAGGTGCCCTTGACTCCCAGTGCTAGAGAGAGGTTAGCATTTGTGACTCCTTTTGGCTTGTATGAGTTCACAAATATGCTCTTTGGGATGAAGAATGCCCCAGCAACTTTCCAGATGCTGGTAGATCATATCCTAGCAGGAGCAGGAGGGTTTGCCCTTGCTTACCTAGATGATATTGCCATCTACAGCCATTCCTGGCAAGAGCACCTTCAGCATGTCAGGGAGGTGCTGGGCAGACTACAGAGGGAAGGGTTGACCATTAAGCCGAGGAAATGTCAGGTGAGTATGGCAGAGGTCTCCTACATGGGACATAGAGTGGGAGTGGTAAGATCAGGCCAGAACCTGTCAAAGTGGAAACCATTCAGGCATGGCCTGCACCTGTTACCAAAAACCATGTGAGGGCATTCTTAGGAACAGCAGGGTACTACAGAAAGTTAGTCCTCAATTATAGTACCATAGCTGCTCCTCTCACAGCCCTGACAAGGAAAAACAGGCCAGATAAGGTAGTGTGGACCACGGCATGTGAGCAGGCATTCCAGAAGCTTAAAGAAGCTTTGGGAGGACCCCCTTGTGTTAGCCAGTCCAGATTACAGCAAAGAATTTGTTGTGCAGGTGGATGCTTTGAACCATGGGGTGGGCACCATACTTAGCCAGATTTCTTCAGAGAGAGAAGAGCACCCAGTGGTTTATTTCAGTCAAAGGCTCCAACCCAGGGAGGAATGCTATGCAGCTGTAGAAAAGGAATGTCTAGCCATAGTGTGGGCACTGCATAAAACTCAGCCTTATCTGTATGGAAGAAAATTCATGGTAGTTACAGATCACTATCCCCTAACATAGTTACACTGAGACAGTCAGTAAAATGCCAAGTTGCTAAGAAAGAGCCTAGGGTTGCAAGCATATGATATGTCAGTGCAGCACCGCAGTGGAATTAGCAATGCCAATGCAAGATAGGCTCTCAAGACAGGGAATGGGGTAAGGTATACTCAGATAGACCTAACCCTCTCAAGCAATGTTTCTCAAGGGACACTTGAAGAACTAGCTAGAGTTCTCCAGGGGGAAGATATGTGAAGGCTGCCAGCCTAGCTAGATAGAATTTTGTAAATAATTCTATGCCATTTGTAAATATTAATGTAAGAAAATCAAATGTAAGAAAACTGTCTTAAATGTTGACATTCAAAAATGTAACAACAGTGCACCCTTCTGCAAAAAAGCTAATAAAGTAAAGTATTTTAGGAGTGTTTGATCTCAAAGCTCGGAGTCAGGATGTCTGGACTAAGGAATTCTTTCTATTGTTTTGACACCAGAGTTAATTGCTAGATTTTGCATGTATAATGTCTTTTATTGCTGTGAGTTTCCTGGTCAGGTGCAAGATCAAAGAACTGTTAAAACTCTGAGTTTCTGTTAGCCTGGGAAATTAAATCAGAAGTGTCAAGAATGATGTAGTCTAAAATGAGTCAGCAGTGATGTATTATCAATTTAAGACTTTCTCAGAGAGAGAGAGAGAGAATTAGAGCAATTTGGCATTTGTCTTCAGAACATCCACTCACAAGCTCTTTGCCTTGTAAGTAGGATATTTATTTAGAACAGTGACTACTTTTAGAACTAGATAGAAAATAGTAAGTTTAGCCTAGCTGTTTTCTATATTTATGTCATAATATTCTACAGTATTATCTTAAGCATTTTCCTGTGATTTCTGAACTCTTGACTAGCACTGTGTTGAATAAAGAAAATTTGTCTTGTGTTTTTATTATTTATTATTAAATATTTTTAAACCTTTCAACGGTGGCTGTTTTATGTAGAGATAATTTAAGCTCTAGAGTACATTACTGTCCGAGCCACTCCAATAAGCCTTAAAAGTTCTGGTCACACTTACTAACTAGATAATAATATTGCACAGTAAAACTGGGCACCCTTTGGTAAGGACCTTATCAGTAGCTGATATTCATGGTTGGTGGCAGCTGGTACTACCTTATAGACTGGCAGGAAGGGGCATAGATGGAGAACCTGTGCCAGCATTCCCCAGGAGTGTCTGCGTGTTTGTATATAACTCATATCTCAAAGTGTGTGTGTGGGTGTGTGTCAGCTACTTGGGCAGGGACACAAAGCACTGGCTGGACAGAGAGGGTGCTGGAGGGGGTTAGCTTGAACACTAGGCTGAGGCCTGCACCCTATAGCTGTGCCAATGGGGAGTTGTATTGGGGATCTGGAGAGATAGGGGAAAACCAGCCCCAGACTGACTGTGATCTCTGTGTGCTCTTAAGGGAAATTGTACTTTATTGTGTGTGTACTTGTTATCCTTCCCAATGTTGACGCCCTTCACTGGTGTTAGTGGTGAGGACTGAAACTTCTTGATTACTGGGCCAGTGCACAGGCGTCACATCCTTCTTCCACAAAACTTCATTTCTCCATGTCTTTTCCTCAAACCTCTGGTTTCTTTACAATTCTTTGTCATTTCCTACTTCACCTTGCATATAAAAGTAGTTTACATATTGTAAATACATAATTATACTAGCTATGTATCTATAAATATAGCAACCTTATCACTTTTCTGTAAGTCATTTGTATAACTGTCTAACTTACTTGCATCTGCCATTTCACATTTTTGGGTATATGTAAATAACTTTTACTGTAAATCTATCTCCATTATTGTAAACCCTGTATTCCATTTTGTACTTATTTATCTTGTAATTATGGGCTCAAAGACTGTCATCCTTGTTATTTTTTATTGTTTCATTCATAACTGAGGCTGAAAATGGAATACCTAGACAAATATCCTAAGTTAACAAATAAAGATAAATAAATAAACAAAATTTAAATACTACCAGTAGAACAATGGCTCTGTCAGATTTAACCCAAAATATATTAAGCAAACTCCAAATCTTGCATACCAAACCAAAAATAAAGCACAAGTCTTTAGAAAATCATAAAATCAATTAGTTCTATAGTTCAAATTGCTAAAGAAACATGTGGTGCAGGCCCGAGTTAAACTGTTTGGCCTCAGAATGCACACCTCTCCCACCATGATCTTAGGACAGGGTCTTCCTTTGTCTACACATTATTAATCCACCCCCTTCAGGAACTACCCTGCAGGTCTAGATGTACTAACCATATTTGATGTTTGTTCCAAAATTAATCCTTTGGAGAGCACCTTTGTGTACTCTGACAGACAGATGGACAGATTTTAGTACTGTGCTGAGCGCCTTTCTGTGTCATGACAGGCAGATTGTATAATTCTGTTTTTACAGACTAAGCTTAACAAAGAGCATTTTTAATAAATATCAGAGGCTCTCAGTCTCACTGTTATCTTTTGCCCTACTTTGGAACTAAAATTTCCATGTAACATACTCTTCCAGTTAGTTTTTGAAAAGAGAAATACTATACTTCACATATTTTTCTCTATAAAATTAATTATTTGCTTTAAATGAAAATGGATCTAACAGTACAGCAGGACAGGAATCATGTCCCTCACAGTATCAGAAGACCTGAGCCTATAACTTATTACTAACCTATAAAACTATAATAATTAATGAAAGATTACCCAACCACTAACTTTTTTCTCCCTTTGCTAGAAAACATTCCTTAATCTCCATTCATTTATATCCTTTCAGTGATAACATATATCATTAGCTGGCAGGAATGTTAACACACTGTTTTTGTTTGCTGGTTGTAGTCTGACCGGACTAGTAACAAACTGACAAACAACAGCGAAACTGGTGGTGTGAAGAACTGTCTTCATCTTCTCAACCTTAACAAAAGCCACACTTTTGCAAGCTTGTCCAGTGCTCACAGTCTTAAAATAAATTAAGTGGTCATTCACATTTTAGCAGCTAAAGGCATAATAAGACCACAGCAGTTCTGTCAGCTTGTACCATTATTTACACAACTTTCACACACACACACATGCACACACGCACGCACGCACGCACGCACACACGCACGCACGCACACACACAAACACACACACACACATACACACACATGCACGCACACAAAAATTCAGCTTTAAATGTAATATCAAACTGAAAGCACACTGATTTTATGCAGCACAAATGAATGAATGAAGGTAAGTAACTATCTACTTAAAAATGAACATCAACCACTGATCCAGCTGCATTTTTCTATAGAGCAAGGTAAGAAACAATTCAGCACATGAATGAAGAACACAAATGTAGCCAGCAGGAGGTGGTGACTGTATAAGGTTGATGGACTCATGTTAAATGCGTCTATATTACCTTGGCGAAAGATGACAATATTGAACAGCATAAACATCGAAAATGCCATACATCTAAACTGTTCTTGTGGGGGGGGGGGCTGTGCCCCCCATACCCTCGCTAATTATATATACCAACTCCGAGATTGCACTACAGTGAAGAAAGAGCAAATTTTCTCATCCCCACTGTACCATGATCCCACAACAACACTTTCGATATACAGCATTTATGACATTATTGCCATTCGATATTTTCAACATGCGACAAGATGAAGTAGACCCGGTTAAACACCCTATTTTCCCTTAATCCAGCTCTGAAAATATTTATAACCTCTGTACTGTGATGTTACACATGCAAAGATATCAATGACATGACTATGCCCAAGGCTAAACATTCAGTTACTCACTTTTTAGTGCAAACACTTAGGGTGGTATTCATAGTTGTTAGGTGATTGTGTAAAGGCGATCAGTGTTCTTAGTATATACACACAGCAAAGGTGCAATTCGCAGAGGCCATTTACACTATTGCATGATGGTCGTGAATAAACTGACTTAAATAAAGCACTCATGAGATGCTAATGAGAAATGATGTAAAAGTACTTAGAAGTTCTCTTCCTGTTTGTTTGTGATTCATAGCCATATTATGATGATTTTCCAAACCATCCATAGATATGTTCTAAAAGGCAGAATTGTGGCTTTTCTATTTACTTTACAATCATTGACAATGCTTTTTTATCGCTGCTAGCTTTGGTATTTCCTAGTGTGAGCTACTTGTCTTCGCTGATCCAAAACTGTTTGTGTCCTGTAGCACTCATCAACCAAGAAGACAGATATAGGCAGAGAATTACACCACAAACAACCGGATCTACTTCATATGATCGACAGTTCATATGATCGACAACATTTTCAGAGAGACCAAAACACCTAAAGCTCAAAACACTGACAACTCATTTTGTCGACACTCATAACATTGACACATGGCATTCAAAGCATTATGCCCTTTCCCCACTGTAGCGCAACCCTGGAGTTAGAATAAATAGATAGGGGGGTGTGGGGGGCACAGCCCCCCACAATGGGAGTGTGGGGGGCATAGCCCCCACATTATTTAGATAAATATTGTCATCTTTGTTATAACTATCCAAATGTATCTGTGAAATTTACTATGTATGTGACCAGGCATTTGCAATGGATGGAGTGGCCACAGTGTTTCTCTCACTAAAAGAATGCAAGGTATAAATAATATGTCCTATGCAGGCCACTTCAAAACCCTGTCCCTGTACTGTATCTTCTACAAACTAATGAGGGGCGATCTATGCCTAACCTACAAGGTATTCTCTGATCCAGCTCAGATGGATCTGCTACACATTCACAAAATAAACAGCTCTAGAATTAACCAGTCTAAGGATCTAAACCTCATTTGTGATATAAACAAAGCATGTTGCAGGGGCAGGTATGTGTTTCAGAGTGCTCTTCCCTAAGCCTATTCAAATACAGTTTGGACAAATGGATGGGAAATCGCACATTCACCTATGGCTTACCGTCTGTGTCCCTTATGCTCAGGGGCAGCATATAGATGCCATAAGGCAAAGGCATATACCAAAGCCATTCTAGTCCATGGGCATTGATAAATTGGAAAATTGGGGTATGAATGCCTAGGCTTAGGGCTATTAGCCTTGCAACCTCCTATGATCCTTTGAGACAAGCTGTGAAAAGATGGAAAAATGTAACAACTGGAAAAAAAGTCATGCTGCCGTCTAGTTCAGCTTGCAGTAAAGAAGAAATACTTATTGGCACAGATGGTTTAGGTACAATGACTGTATGAAAACCTGTGTTTTTCTGCTTAAATGAACGCATATAGAAAAGGTCTACAGAAAAGTTTACAGAAATAAGTTCACATGTTAAACAAGTACAAGAAAGACATCAGTGCATTGTTAAACATAATCATGCAAGAAAGGTTTAAACACACTTCCAACATAGTTAAGAAATCATTCTCTGTGTATTCTCCAGGCAGAGGAAGAGGGGATATCTTATACTAGACTACAAGAGCAAAGGGAATTGAAAAAGTTGACTGAGGTTGCTTGTGAATATGCAAAAAAAAATATATATATGTATATATTTCCCTTCCAAAAATAAACTGTTAACTAATAAATGAATTTTTTAAAATGATTTACTTATTTCTTAAGTATAAATGCTAAATTAATTCCTGCACAAAGATAATAAAATAAGTGAAGTGATTTCAATACACAATTAGAGCATAGTCCATATCAACCAGAACTTTAAATTGTATTACTATTTCTTATGCTACACCAGCATATTTCATTAGTACGAATAGACTGAAAATGTAAAAATCAGCACCACTTCATAGCAATATATTAATTGTTCTCATGTTTCTGGATCAATTTCCCACATTTGTTTTTCAGAATAAAAAGAAGAAATCACTGCCAATAAAGATTGCACTGATATATTACATTACGAGTCCATTTATTGTCTCCATTTCTTGTTTGTCTCTCTACCCTCTCTCTTTTTCTTATTCCAGTTATGAACAACTTTGTCTTACTTTTTTCATTTCTCTCCCATTTATGTTATTTTTTCCACAGGTCCACAATAGGAGCAGTCCAACTACAGTCCTCTCATGTCAGGGTGCATTCACCTTCTGCCCATCCAGGGACATCCTCACAGGGTTGGGGTGGTGGCACTGGTCTTCTAAGCACCGTGGCAAATGGCAGCCTGACAAGTCACACAGACCAAGGGCTTCAGGACTTGGTTGATGATGTGGTGGAACAGGTAGTGGACAGACATTTTCAGCCAGTCCAGGATGCTTTCATCAAGTTCAAGACTTGTTGCCCCAGTCAGCACCAATTGCCATGCCACCACAGGCCTGGGCAACCTCAACAGTGAAGTCCTCAACAGCAACACAATCAGGTATTTGAAATGCTTGCAGTCCTGTGGACCAGGTGTCCTCCTGAGCTTAACTCCTCTTCCACCCCCCACTCCTTCTATAACCACCTCTCCTACATGGTGCAATCTACTTCCTACTTAAACTATACTCTTACATAAAAAATATTTGAAAAATAGGGGAAGGTCTGTCCTCACCAAAAATATATAGCTCCTCCTCTCCCACCTCCTGCAGCATAACCTTCTTGATGTGTTCCTTCTGTGTTTCCCTCTTTGGAATGTAACTCCTTTTTCAGTCTTTCCTATGTTGTCATTTCTACGCTTTGATGGAAATAAACAGAATGTCCAGATAAGAATACCCCTATATAAAAAATATAACCCGCCTTTATCTTTTTTAAAAGTTTATAATAATAGCTGCTATATGCACCACTTGTCTTAAATACTTCCAAAGTGCTTGTGCATAGCCATGTTCATTTATAAACCCCCCAAACTTCCGTAATTATATGAGCACTTACATTTTCATGTAGTACTTTACACGTACTTAAGGATGGACTTCAGCAAGGTTATGCATTTTATGAAAGTGGAAACTTTTTTTAAAAATGCTTTTGCATTTGCTTATTTAGTGTGAATAACCAGTGATTACTGAATTTGCATATAGGTATGGCAGCGCTCTTCACAAATAACCACTAAGAAAGTGCATATCTCAGAACATGAATACCACCCTTAATTTCCTACTCGGGCAGACCATTTTTCCCATATCATTTTAGACATTTCTGAGTTCACTTCCACTTCTAGTAAAAGGTCAGTAAGTAATGCCTCCAACTTTGACGGCTTTTGTTTAAATACGCATGGAATTGTGAGTGGATGCCAAATAAGAATGAGGTTATAAAAATTAATGAGCGAAGATATATTTCAAGTCTAACAAGTCTAGAGAAATGAGATTAGGCTGTTTATTTATTTTTTTATTTTTATCGGTGTAATAAATAACAAATAATAAAACAGGATTATCTTCCCCTTTCCTTAGATTACTATGTTCTGTGGCCCACACTCCTAACAGAATCAGCAGCCTCTTCAGTAACTCCATCTGGTATACAAAGAGCTGACTATAACAGTAATAACACCAGACAGTACTGACATTGTGTGGTGGCAGACACTTGTAAAAGCCTAGAGCATAGTGATGGTACATGTGGCTTTGGTACACACTGCCATCATAACTATCACCATTTAACCAATTTAAAGTCCCCCTGTTTCCCTCTTGCTTTTTATTTTCTACACAACACTTTTCTGGCTGCCACAGAAGTGACACGGCTTTACATGATGTGGTGGATTGACATACCACACTGTAAAGTAAAGTAACAAGTATTATATCCCAACACAAAGAGACTCTGGACAGCAAACGACGATGGCACTGGGATGGGTAATACATTCTGCTAAGATGATATATAACTGCTAAGTATTACCTCAAAGTATTGCTCATCTCTGGAAAAAGCTCCTTTTCCATATGAAGCAGCCTTTAAAACCAATCTAAATGACTGAATGTATAACCACAAATTTTCATCTGCGATGTGTTGGGAAAATCTACTTAATAGGGGTGGATTGGGGGTAATAATCTCCCAGAAATAGTAAGTAAGGACACTTGATGATATCTTGGCCAGACACAAACACATTAGCCTATGGACCTATAGAGAAATAAAATATGTACATAAGTCATACCACCTTGGCTATATTGCATGATAGTTATGTTACAACCCTGCCTTCAACCATATAATTCATGTAGGCATCATATCTAATGTTTAGTTGTATAAATATGTTTTGAATATTTTACCATAGTCATATGTTGCTGCTTAACAACATCTTTTATCTTTTTTTAATTTGCATGTTTCACAGTGGCGGCTGGTGACTTCAAATCAAAGGGGGGCTGCAGCAGACAGGTGAATGGGTGGGTTCAATGGGAAGGGGTCTGGCCAACTAGAAAGGCGAGGAGCTATGCTCAAAACCACAAAAACTGTAACTTTAATTAAATACGCTGCCCTGGGTGCCAAACCGTCATTATGAGAGTCTACTCAAGACAAAATGAAGTGTAGAAGAAAAAAAATATTTCAATGCATTGGCTGCATGACAGCTTACTTAATATCTAGATGGAAACAAAAAGGTTGTGAGGCATGAAAAAATAAATGACTTTTTAAATACATTACTGGAATGTCAGTCAAAATCAAGTATAAGAAAAACAAGCAGCACTCAACTCAAACCACTTCTCCTTGTACTCCATTTCTAATTATAATTTATATTCAGCTTTATTAAAGTACCAAGTAACATGCCGAAAGTAACAATCTCTGTGATACCTTCACTTGTAAAAATGTTTCTTATTCAAAAAAGACCTGCTGCCTGACAACAATCTACTTGTTTCATGGGGAAAAAATTATCAAAGTAAAAAATTAAAAGCCTTCAAGAAACAAACTCAAGATACATTGCTTAAAGGATTACTGCACAGGTTATGGACCACACATGATTGATTGGCATTCTGTTTGGTTTACAGGTAAAGCCTGCAAAGATGACTGCAAGTCTCCAACAAATGTAATGAGCTTCTTAAAATAATGTAATCCTGTCCTTTATTACAAATACTGTCATATGCATTTCAATACCTAAGGCTTATACATTATCTAGTTATGTAATTGTTCTCTGCATGGTAACAACAGACAGGCTTTCAATGTTGGCAATTCTTTAACAATATGTTTATTAAAGCTTACTTGCATCTTACAATCACAGACAAGTTTACCTGATGGTCATTAAAGCATTTCTACTTAAACACAGAGCAACAGGTACTTTCTGAGTAATAATAAGCATAAATCAACAGTATAAAAATATGACAGAAACCAGAACATTCTGCAAAATCAAGGACAGTATAAAAGTAGCACTTGTGTCTACGTTGGATGGGGGGATAACCTGCACATTTACACTGCATAACTGCTCCTTGCCTTGCTTGGACACATCCAGAGTCACTACATGGGGGAGTGGGGTGCAACAGGTATGTCACAATTTGAAATGTCTCTGGCTGACTGTGATGGCCTGACACATTTGTCATACCTCTCAACCTCAGAACAAGAAATATGGACAGAGATATACATAGAAGTGGGACAAAGGCCCCAAAATAAGGACAATTTTTAAATATTGCTCTTATAAACTTAGAAAGATAATAGAATAGTAGGTCTTGCATTAGTATGAATTTTCTGAAAGGTATAAAATCTGAAACTCAAATGTCTGCCATTATTTTCTAACTTTAGTCTTTAATGATTTGCCACAAATTTGCAAAAAACCACAATTTTATGAAAAATAGACCAAAAATGTGATGCAAAATGTAAAATAGCCACACAATACAGATGGGAATCTGTCAAAGAAGGGACACTTTTTTAATATTAGTACGGCTAACTTGAGCAGCTGACAAAATAAAATAATCTACATGTATTTCTGAAATAAAAGTAATCTATAACTCTGATTATTACAGTTATTTCTCAATTGTAAGCCCTCCACATTTTCTTCCAAAATTGCCATTTTGCGGCGGGATTATTAGGAAAAGAGCAACACTTTGAGCCACAATCGGGGACAGTTGAGAGGTTTGGATATGCCTAATTCTATAAAGCAATTTATTTGCATGTACCTCTCAACCTGTTAATGCAGGAAATCTGGACAAGACCAAATATATTGGGGGAACATATAAACAGTACTATAAATTGTTGTATAAACTGAGACAATTGATAGAATAACAGGTCTTGCTTTAGCATGCATTTTTCTGAAGGTTATGAAGTCTGAAACTCAGTGTCTGTCATTATTTAGTGACTTAATTCCTAAATTATTTGCCAGAAAACCACACATTTTATGAGGAATAAACCAAAAAATAAGAAGCAAAAATCTATTAATTCTGTGAAAATCTGGACAGTTGAGAGGTATAGTTCAGCCGGGGCTGTCTTTGAGTTTGCCGCCCTTCCCCCTCACAAAATCATGGTTGAATGGAGCTTCCCCCCTGCAGCCATTCCACTGAACCATTACTTGGCTATTTCACCCCATTTACCATAAACACTAATGTGCATACAACTTTACTTCTACGATGATTTGGACTTCATTTGAAAGTTTTATTTTGCATTTTGCAGCACAAACACTAAGACATCTGTTAAATAAAGCAATGCAATCTCACAATGAAAACAGACTTAGCATTAAAACTTCTCTGCCCTTGAAACTCACATTCATTGAAACAGCATTGAAACCCACATTCAAAGAAAATACATTTTGCCAGTGGCAGATAAAGATTAACTTTGGGCTGTTTGCAAATCATAGGCCCCTTGCACATGAAACATACACGTGGTCTTTGATACACCTTCCTGATTGTATTAAATTATATTCCTTGTACAATATAGTACAGTTGTTAGAGGGTGTTTTAAATTTGTTTTGAACATTTTTCCAGTAAACAATGAAACAAAATGCATGCATCAATAATGACAAAACTGCCCAATTTAGAACATTTCTATCATAAAAGTCTACTCAAACTTCTACAGTCCACCAGTATCAGTAAATTTGCACAATCTCTGAAGAAGTAAAAGTTATCTAAACAATTCCACATTAAAGAAATCTATAACTAATGAAGAGGTTGCTGCTAGCAAACAACTTTATATTTCATTGTTTCAGCTACAAATAAAGTGCCTGTTGCCCTTGAGGAATAAATTGCCTAAGTTGCATTAAAAAATGATAAGCTAGTAATATTGCAATAGGGAATGGATGGCAAACTGATAACAGGTTCATAATTACTTGGTATCTTCATCACAAAGGACTTCAGCATCCACCCCTTTACAATACAGTACAGTATGAGCAATGTGTCTATTCATTGTTTCAGAATATATACCTATTATGCCTGAAAGCAGCCATTGTGTAATAATGACCAATGTTTAGCCTTTCAGTTCTATAACTCTTTAAAACAGTTACCTGTATGTAAAACTAATGCAGCAAAATTTACATTTTTAGCATATAACAAAACTGGAAATGACATAATTATGAGCAATACCAGCATACTCACATCAGAGATGCCTTTTTGTTCAATTCTACATGCATCCTGTGTTTTCCTGTCACCAGACTACACAACAGTTCTACTAGATGGAAGAAAATGACCAATACTTATAGCATACAAAAAAATCAACAAATAGGGTGTTTTGCACAGGGGCATTCCCCCTATAACCCCTATGTAGAGGACTGCATCTCCACAGTTGCAGAGAAAAAATTCCAAATAAACTGCTTTTACTGCTGGTACACTAACAGAAACCTCTGTGTCAGTAATTTACGTGTAAAAACATTGAATAGTTGCTACACTGGGCAATAAAATTTGATGATTTTAAAATCTGATCCACTCTTTACTCACCCACATGTAGGGAAGTACAACAGCTTCTTAGATGAAATATTATAAAGTATTAGCACCTATGGATGCACAGATTAACAGATTTCTTTTCAGTCTTGATCCTTGCTTTATTGCTGTACTTTGCTTTTGTATACTAAAACTTAATTCACTATTTTAGTTGCATCTATTCTCTAGAATGACAATGTGGAAAATATATCAAAAAAGTTTGGCTTAGGATTTTAAAATAATTACATTCTACAACACACCTGATGTAGGTGTTTCAACTTCACAAAATTCCCTACAACCTTTCTGCACTGGAAAACTGTGTCAGATGTTAGAAAGTAAAAGTATCTCTGATAGAAAGCTTACCATTTTCTTGAAATAGCTCAACAGTGAAATTATGTGTGTATATATGTATGCATCTGTCTATGTATGCATGAATATGTTTATTTATTTATGTGGATGTTTATATGCTTCTTTCAGTATGCTAAAATATGTGGGCAACACTGGTAAAATTCCCAGTACCCAAGACAGAGAACTATTATTTATCTGGATTACAGCACATTTGCAGTGGTGTATAGGGATAAAGCTGTGACTGTGGCCCAGGTGACCTGAGATTGATTACGGGCTGAAGCACTTAATCTGGCAGGGAAGGACAATTGTGCCATCCTGGGAGGAAGGAGGTTGGGCTGAGGCCATCCAATGCCACACTCCTCAGAAGAAGGATTATCAGTACAAGAGGTAGTCCTAGGGGCCCATGTTTGGTTACCATGATGCTGCTTAAGTGGTAGCTTTCATTTCAAGTGCAGGGAGATGTGCACCCACATTGGTAAGGGTAAGGGTATCATGGTACCCATGGTGATGAGAGTTATCTGTCCCTCTGCACAGGAATAGGGTTAATTCTATATAATTACCCCAGCACCATTATTAGAATGGTGGCATGGGCACAAACTGCTGCTGAGGTATCCTCTATGACTGCCAACCCTTGCCAA
Source organism: Protopterus annectens (assembly GCF_019279795.1). NCBI lineage: Eukaryota > Metazoa > Chordata > Ceratodontiformes > Protopteridae > Protopterus > Protopterus annectens. The sequence goes on along the minus strand of NC_056732.1, from coordinate 364,511,034 downwards.
GTCTCACCCTCAGTGAAATACAATGCTGATGGGAGACACATGATGCCTAGGAGGTGTAGTAAGGAAAAGAACAGAAAACAAAATGTAACTGCAGCACAGACTGGAAAAGCATTACATTTTAGCTACAGTTTTACTTTTGCATCAGCCAGATTTAATACACTGTGCTGACACTGAAGCTAAACAACTTTGAATCATGGTGCTACTGCAAAGAGGCAGAGGATAAAACATACTGCAGAACAAGAATAATGTAAAAATAAATGACCTTATTTGTTACTGTGTAATTCCTGCCTTCCTCAGAAATCAGTGAACTGATGAAACAGGTTAAACTATAATTATGCTTGCCCAAAAATCGTTTGTTTGCTTTATGTGCCATGTATGGCTCTGGGGTGGGGGAGCTGAAATTCATGTAGCAAAAGAGACTTGTAAAATCAAATTTTTTTGTTCCATGCAGGGAGAGGTTGGCATGATCAAACATTGTGTTCTCTGTAATAGTGCCAGCAACCAAGTGATTACAAATATGTGTCAGGGCTGCATTGAACTTTCACTTTGTTATGAGAATATGCTGCCTGAAATTTAATTTTCACCTTCCTTCCATCCCTGGCTTCAGGCTAATTTGGTTTGGCATATCTTGCACACAAATCTTACACTTTCAGAGTTTGTTGCAAGCTGCCAAGCAATGGTTTCATCTGTGGTTTCTATACTTGTGTATTTTAAAATTTCATTGTCAGGATGCAAATGTCTTAGGAAGGCAATCTGTAGTTAGGGTTAGAACACATGAAACTTCAGTTTCAGAAGAAGTGGACAAGATAACTGTGGGTTTTATTATAGAAGCATAATTCAGCCTCTAATGTTAATAGTAACATACATGACAGCTGCTCATAGTGGTAATTTACTTAGCTGCGAGTATTAAATTGGATGCTTAAAATCATTACATATTTTTTCTGACTATCATTGTGTTGGATTCATAAATCAATCTGATTAGAAGGCCCAGTGATTATAAATCCAGAATATCCAGTATGCAGAAATGTTTTACTGTATCCCAAACAGAAAAAGGACATTATGATCTCAGAATAGTCAGCTTTTTTTTTGTAGTAAGAATTTGCAAAGGCTGATACTAATACCATCCCAGTCAGAAATTATCCAGCAGCTTCACACTGCTTGTACCAAAACAAACCTTAGGACAAAAGGCCATATATGCTGCTTCTACAGCTTTGTAAATCTGTGGCCTGCTTTTTCAGGTAACTTTATTAAAATTTGTTAAAAATTATTCATTTGGTCAATTATTAACTTTTCTTGACAAGGTTAGCAACATTCAGCAAGGTCTGTTTACAGGAAAAAACTGTGCTTGTACTCCGAATTAACAGAGAGCATGCTTATGTTATCCATAAGTCAAAATACAGGTACCATCTTGGAAAAGTAATATCTAACTTCCCTGGGTTGACAGAATTATTCATTCAGAATTCAAAGCACACATATAGAAGTGTCAGGTGATTTGCCTATCATATTACTGTAGGGTGCAGACGCACATCAAGGGAAGGCAAACTATTGTCTCTATTTAGCCAGTTTTGGGATGTCATTGCCATGACCAATATTATGGCACTGTGAAAGCTGCTTAAGCATGACTTATCAACATCATTCTGCAAACTTTCTCTCTTATGGTTTCTCATGGGTTTAGTTGTGCAGTGTTCAGGCCTGAGAGCCATCAATGAGTACTGATTCATTTAATCCAGTCTTTTAAACATAATCAGCCATCCAAAGATCAAAACTGCATCAAAAAGGAGCAATGCTTGGTGACATCCTAATGTTAGCAAGAATTCTATTTCAAATTTGGGTATTGCTTATGTTATAAATTTACTTATTAAATCTGTTCTAGAATTTGTAATGGTAAACTTTTTATTGCACCCATGTTCTCTCAAGTTAGATGATAAGGAAATGTTATAAGTAGCAGATAACAGGTCATCATGAAAAATTTTAAAAACATTAATAGCTTTCCACTTTGTGTGCCTATAATGTAATAAGTTGTTGTTGTTTGTCTTTCGGCTTTTTCCTGGTAAGGGGTCGCCACAGCCGAACTCCAGTCCGCTAATGATTGGCAGTAGATTTTTATGAAATGCCGAGGTGCCAGCTCGATGCCCAACCTTCAACAAAGGCACGCCCATTTACGCAGACATGTCTTTCGAACTCTACCCAACTGCGGGGAGGACATGCAGACTCCACACAGAAAGCACTCCCAAGCCACGCCGAGAATCGAATGGGAGAACCTCTTGCTGTGAGGTAACAATGCTACCGCTGTACCACCACAGCTGCCTATAATGTAATGAGTATAAATTCAAAACTTTACATCTTTCTTGATATATCAGATGTTGCATAGATGGTATTCTCTTGGTAAATTTTCTCTAAAGTGTTTATATTAGACCAAATTGAGTCCTATTATAAATACAAAATGTAGCGTTAAACTGTAAAATGGGTCAAATGTACATTTTATATTGTTGGACTAAATTTAATCTGTCTCTTGGAGAAATTGATTTGAAAATTAATCCCATAAACACTTAGACATGTTTGCTATTACTATTCACATGACTAGTGATGGGTAAATTGAAAGATATAGTTATTCCCAAATTCTTGTATTTAATTATATTGAGAAATACATTTGGATTTAAAACTGGCCTACCAAAATGCATTATTTCAAATTTATTATGACTAAAGTTTAAGTCAACTTGTTCAGCGCAAGTGGAAAATTACTTTAATAGTTCTGCAATTGGTATATAATTCATATTATAATCAAGTATGAAACCTGCCCTACAGTCATTAGCATACTTAGCTTGTCAACAATGTGTGTTAATAGGACTTGATGAAAAAAAAACAGAGTAAACAGAAAAGGAGCTAAAACATATCCATGTGGAACTCTTGACAATACTGGTAACTGTTTTGAAAAATTACCAAATAGAAACACATTGTATTTGACTAGATAACCAGCTGATGATCCAATTGATCATAAAAGGTCTTATTTTTTGTTTTCTGAGATTCATATCAACTGATCTATGTGAAAATATATCAAAGGCCTTAGCTAAGTCAAAAAAAGACTACACCACCTGATGAAGCTGAATCTAATGCTAGGGTCACCTGATTGTAGAACTTATGTTTGTCAATGGTGCTCTAGTTGGACTAAAGCCATGTTGATATAAATCTAAATTGCCCTCATGATTTTCCAGATACAGCAATAATTATAGAATACAGCTCTCAACATTCACAAAGTATTGAAGAACTGATAGACCTATAGTTAGAGAAATTCAGTTTATCACTCTTTTTGTATATTGGTGAAATTACAGATTTTTTTTCCATTTTGGGGGAATACAATTTAAATCAATTTATTAAAAATTAGGTATAAGGGGGCAGTAGATCTCTTTGTATTCCACGTACCAATACTGCTGAAAGATCAGCTCTACAGTGATTGTAAGACAGATGTAATTTAAAGTAAGTGCAAATTCAAGACTCAAAACTGTATGTGTCAGATTGTGAAAAACACTTGCTAAACTCATCTGCCATCATCCAGAGATCAGATTAAGTCTTCTGATTAACAGAAACGGGTGCTATTAAGTTATTATTAGTAGTCTTTATGTTAATATATTTATATAATTATTTTTACTCCCAGAAGAAGTTGATGGTATAACTTGATAATGTAGGCTGCGATTCATGAATGGCTACATGTTGTACAGAGCTCATTTGTGCTGACAAGCAAAGTTGACCAAACTGTTTACAATTCAGCAAATAGTAGTACACATTGCAGCTGGCTGTAAAACAAATGTTTGCAGCTAAATATGCTAATGAGCAAATAACGAGCAGAAGTACATGCTAATGAAACAAATAATCATGGTGGAGTGATTCAAAAATGTATAAAATAAGCACCTACATGATGTAACCACTTTCTCTCTGAATTCCAAGGCATACAGGAATATAGCTATAGGAAACTTTAAAAATATTAGGGGTTGTTGTAACCATTGTAAATCTGTATTTGCAACAGGCTCTATTAGAAGGTGTTACTGTTACTACAAGACCTCAGCCTAGAAGGCATAGGATGTTCAGACCATATTTGACTTACCATGGACTACCTGAAATAGAAATAACAGATTGCTAGAGTGTGGGCAGGGATGCTATAGAAAAAAAACTGAACATCTGCTGTCCTAACCTGAGTACATGGGAATTATGGAGAACTCATCTGACTGGAAATTAAGGTATGTGTAGCTACTAGTTACAGGGACTTTTCAGAGACTCACGGACAACATGGTGGGGTGTCACAGACCACTACCGCAAGAATACTCCAATTTCTTAATGCAATACTGCAACATTTGGGGGGCAGATCTGGTTTCTGTGTACCCCAGATTAGACAGCTACCACTGCAGCACATTTCCTGATGTAGTTGGGGCCATAGACTGCACCCATATTGAAATAAAAGCTCCACCTGCTGAACTGGGAAGGAAGTACATAAAACAGAAAATGCTATCACTTGATCAACTGTCAGATGGTCTGCAATGCACAAGGTATAATCTATAAAGTGTGTGCAGGTAACCCTGGCAGTTTTCATAACTTATAGCACACTTGTAACCTGTACGTAAAGTTTTCAAGTGGGGGACTTTCCAGAAGGACATCTTGTTGAAACAGAATATATACTGGAACCTTGGCTCATGACTTACATGAGAAACCCACTGAACAAGGTTACAACAATGCATACACACAGACTAGAAATATCACAGAGCATGTCCTTGGTCTACTTATGTCATGTTTCTGATGTCTAAATACTTCTGGAGGTGTACTGCAGTATGACTCTGCCACTTATGCCAACATACTGACTGCCTATGCCATCTAACATAACCTAATCCTCAGGAAACAGTCACAGCAGGGAGCTCCAGGACACGAACCACAGTGCCAAGGACCACAGGCAGAGCCAGCAGACAAGGATGAGGAGGGTGGGGGTCAGAGAAGGAACCTGCAACTGGGGACCATCATGGCCTACAGCGGCACACACAATATGCTACGGCACTGGCTAAGATGCAGCAAATAGCATATAATACTCACCACATAATTAAATAAAAAAGGAGCCATTTCATTCAAACAATTACAGTGATGCATGTAAACTTACCAGCCTTTACTTACCCGTGTACTGGCTGGATATTGTGAGGATCAGACATAAGATAACCCCAGACTACAATGCTTTCAACAGCATTAACAATGAGTGATGAACCTGTAATGAACAGGTACATTTTTACCTTATATTTATGTACTGCACATCAGTAATAACGGACTGTTGATCTACTATGCATGAATGTTTTCATTAACCTAAATGAGTGACACATGCAATATACACACAGCAAATCAACTATGAAGCTTTTAAATGGAACAAAAGTATTGTTCTGCATATATTTGCAACCTATCAATCATGCCAAAGCTGTCCCATGTAAACCAAACCCAAAATGCAGTGTCACCATCATCCACTTAGGTAGCTGATCAGGCATACTTATATAAAACCACAACTATGAAAGTGAAGATAAGTAATTAACACACAAATGAGGAGTTGCAATCCATCGCTGAAAATAATAAAATGCATTGCTCCCTAAAAAATGCTTGGCCATCTCACTACTATGTAATATATATATGTATATATATATATATATATATATATATATATATATATATATATATATATATATATGCAACCCATGTCAGAAACCCCAGCAGGAATCAGGGCAATCACAGCATCATCTGCACAAAGGGACAGTGCAAGCACTAATACATAAGTAATAGTATTGTAATACCACTACTACTACTACTACTGCTACTACTACTACTACGTTTACTCCTGCTACTGCTAGTAGTACTACTGCTACTGCTAATAGCATTATTGTGACTACTACTGTTACTATTCTTACTACTACTACGGCTGCTACTATTACTGTTACAACTGCTACTGCTACTATTTCTAATACAACAGCAACTACTACTATTAATTCTACTATAACTGTTGAACTTAAGCAAATGAAAACAGCCTGTAATTCTACATATCCTAATGAAAAGCACAATTTGACTAAATGATTATTAGCTGTCCACTCTGTGCATCAGACATAGGCAGCCCTAAGTCACATAAATGTGCAACAGACAAGGCACAGTCATTACTTGCACAAGACGGGGAGGCAGTTAAAAGAGGGCAAGCCTGACACAAAAGAACTGTGTGTGTGTGTGTGTGTGTGTGTGTGTGTGTGTGTGTGTGTGTGTGTGTGTGTGTGTGTGTGTGTGTGTGTGTGTGTGTGTGTGTGCAAGAAATGAGGGTCAGAGAAAATATATATTGTAATTGCCAGTATCTCCAGATATAGAGAAGTAAATTTTGAAGGATAATTCTGTGTGTATGCCAGTGTATGTGTGTGTGTGTGTGTGTGTGTGTGTGTGTGTGTGTGTGTGTGGTGGCATGCATAATGTGAGGTGCACTGTGTTTGTGTTGCAGTACATAGTACTAGTACAAATGCTTTGCCTGTGTGAGCCATGCATAGTAGAGGATTCAGTTCATCATTGCTGACCTGGCCATGTGAACTACTTCTGTCTGGTGTAGAACTGCGAGTCTCATGATACTGGCTAGAACTCAGGGGGCTCCTTGAACATGAATAAAGTCTGCTGGATGAGCTCTCATCAAGACTATGTTCATGAACATGACCATATGGCCTACCACATCTGGGTTTGGACACTTTCACTACTAATGCAGGAGTAGAAGTAATAGCACCACAGGAGCAGGATCTGGCACAGCCATTGCGACGTTGGTTAACATCTGATAATGTACTGGCTCTTTGGCCTTGTGGATGGTGACCCTCCTCAGCAGATGAGCCTTAAAAGACACTTCAAGGTTCAGTGTGTCATTTATCTGGTGCAAGTAGTCTCACACAGTTCATGCAGTCACACACATTAAAATGCACAATGTGCAGTACTCTATCTCTTTCAAGACCCTGGTGGAATTTGCCTGTGCCTCCATGGTGGTCCTGCACATACACCAGGTGGCAGATACTGATACAACATCATCAAGTGAAGGATGGTGAACATGCCTGATCTGAGCACCTCTACTGATGCCCCTGTGTGGTACTTCACTCTCACAAAGGCTAGGGGGAGATTCTGCCAGCTCTACAAATGGCTTAACCACACTAGCATGATCAACCATGTCCCCTTAACTTGTCTAATCTCCGGTGGCTCTCTTTTATGGGTATGTGTAGGCACACTAGGTTGAGATTTTGGGGAGGGGATGCGAGAGCCACATCCTCCATGGCAAACATACCCTTTGCACCCTTGTAATCACAGCCAAAGCCATCCACAACATTCACTTCATCGACCACCTGCCATCATTCACAATCATGGAAGGGCTTATCAGCAAAGCAAGGATATAAGATCTGTGCCCCATGAAGACAGAGACACTAGACAATGACCTCACGGTAGTTTGTGTGGGATTGATGCCTTCTATGTTGGTTTAGGTGCCATGGCCTGTATTGAAGTAAAAAAGAAATATATCATACACCACACACAATACAACTTGGACTGGAGGTTTACAAGCTGATCTAATACTGGGCAGAAAAATCATTATGTAGGCATGACTGATTAAAATATTAATAACATATTAGAATAAGAAGATCTAAGCAATACCTGTACAATCTCCATGTCCCCCTATGGCAATAACAAGTACAGAATGGAACAAGCACTGATTCCAAGGATGGAAAACAACATTTTCTTAATGCAACATTAGCCTACATAAGCTTCACAAGTCAGACATGTGTCAGTATCCTCAGAATATTGGCCCAAACCTATGAAATAGAAGTAAAGGAGCACTGTAGTAACAACTGCTATATGTTCACCACAAACACAACTTTGCAAGGTGTAAACAACAGTCATTTTGTAAGTACAAAAATACTAAAATAAATCTAAAATAAATCTGTAAGCATTAGTTGCATAGAACATAATATATTTTTAAAGATTGTAAGAAACTTCTCCAAAAAGTAACAAAAGCAACTGTTCTAACAGGGAGGGTGGTCACATGTAGGATGTTGACAGATAGGGTAGAGCTCACTATCAAACATATTTTAACTGCACACACAAATGCAAGCTGCATGGTACTCACAGCAGCTGCTGTAATACATTACACAGACTATGTCAATCTTGTGCAGTACTAAATAAAACACACTGTCGATCTAGAGTCTTCAAGGGCCTATGGGACCTACGGGACTATGTCGATCTTGTGCAGTACTAAATAAAACACACTGTGTCGATCTAGAGTCTTCAAGGGCCTATGGGACCTACGGGACTATGTCGATCTTGTGCAGTACTAAATAAAACACACTGTGTCAATCTAGAGTCTTCAAGGGCCTATGGGACCTACGGGACTATGTCGATCTTGTGCAGTACTAAATAAAACACACTGTGTCAATCTAGAGTCTTCAAGGGCCTACAGGACCTATGGGACTATGTCGATCTTGTGCAGTACTAAATAAAACACACTGTGTCAATCTAGAGTCTTCAAGGGCCTACAGGACCTATGGGACTATGTCAATCTTGTGCAGTACTAAATAAAACACACTGTGTCAGTCTAGAGTCTTCAAGGACCTATGGGACCTATGGGTCTATGTCGATCTTGTGCAGTACTAAATAAAACACACTGTGTCAGTCTAGAGTCTTCAAGGACCTATGGGACCTATGGGTCTATGTCAATCTTGTGCAGTACTAAATAAAACGGACTGTGTCAGTCTAGAGTCTTCAAGGACCTATGGGTCTATGTCGATCTTGTGCAGTACTAAATAAAACAGACTGTGTCAATCTAGAGTCTTCAAGGGCCTCATGTACGTTCAAAGATTCATAGGTACTTACTAGGCTATTGATCCATGAGGATCTTTAGAAGCATAATCCTGCATTCCCAAGAAATTTCTATCCCTTGTAATTTAAGTACAAATAACCCAGAAGGCAGGCAGAACATGTACATTTTACCTCTATCCATAAGGAAGAAGGGTAATAAACCAGGGATGAACTTGCAGTTTACTAACCATTTGCCCAGATTATGTCTGAATAGTGTACTGGAAGTTCTTTGCTTTATGCGGAGAGGAAGATGATTCCAAAGAAGTAGTATTCTGGGTGATACATATCTATTTTATTTATTTATTTATTTTATATTTGTTTACTGGGAAAGTCTGACTGGACACAAGTCCCTTTTCAGTGGAGGCCTGGGGAGAAAAGCTCCATAACAGACATCTAAGTAAACATCAGTGGTATGTACACAATATTACAAACAGTGTAAAGTTCAATCACGGTAAAATCAATATTGATGGTATTTTTACATAAATACATACAAAACAAACAGTAAAAAGATTTTACACAAATTAAAAGGATATAAGTTAAGTACAATGCAGTAGTTTTCTTTAACAAGAATGCAGATGTGTGAACATTAATCTAGAGCCAGAGTAGGTGAGGGTTATTCCTTCATACCGTATGTAGTATTTGCATTATTTTTCCAGATTTTTTTTGTCCTAGAGGACATCTTAACCAGGGGTATTGCATGTGCATAACCATTTATTGGTTGTGTGTTTTTAGTAGTTTTTTGAAATGGGGTATGCTAGTAGTTGAGGTTATTGTGGCAGGAAGTACATTCCTGATTTTGGCTATGTGGTTTGAAAAGAATGAGTTACCTTCAGTATTATTGAGTTCTCTTACGTTAATCAGGGATTTATTGCTGGAGTGCAGCAGCCTGTTACTTGAGTATGGTTGTAGCAGATTTTGCAGGGCTGGGTTTTTTCTGGTTTGTTGATGGTTTTATGTGGCATATTTAGTTGGTTGTATAGTAGTGGTTGTGGGAATTCTAACCAGCTACGTTGCTTGAGAGCTGAGCAATGATGAGAGGGTTTATATTAGAACATCGAACGTTCAAAATTTTGAGTGTTCTAATATTGACCCATTTTCAGCGAATGCTGAAAATATCGAAGAAACCGATAACCAAATTTTTTCCTAGGGAAAGAATTCGGTTGTCTGTTTCTGTTGCTTTGGTATTTTCAGCGCTGTGGTGGAAAGTTACGGGTCAGGTTCAGGTAAGTGTGTGATTGTGTGGACGTGATGGTTAGGGTGGGTTAGGTGAGTTAGGGTTAGGGCGCGGGTCAGGTAAGTGTGTGATTGTGTGGATGTGAAGGTTAGGGCGGGGTAGGTGAGTTAGGGTTAGGGCGTGGGTGAGGTGACTGTGCGATAGAGATGGACCTTAGGGTTAGGGTTTGGGTTAAGGTAAGTGGATAGTTAGTGGTGTATGTATAGTTTAGTGTAGGGTTAGGTGTAAGAGTTTAGGTCTATGTGTGTGGATTGCTGTTTGTTTGGTGTTCTTGTGTTGTGTGTATGTGTTTTGGAACAGTGAATTTTTTCCCTAGGAAAAAAATTGCTGTTCTGAATGTTCGATGTTTTCAATTTTCGGTTCCCAGGGTTCGATATTAGAACACTCAACATTTTGAATGTTCAGTGTTCTAATATAGACCCATGAGGAGAGCTGTATGGAGGGTCTGTCACAAACTTGGCAATTTTATTATAACAGGAGTATAGTGTAGATAAATCTGCTTTCCTCAAATTAGTGAGGATTAGGCACTCATAGAGGCAGTAGCTGCTATTGGGCTTTTTGTAAGATGCTGTTTATTTCTATATAATGTTCCCAGTTTTTTTTTTTTTTTGGATGGTTTGGGATATATGGATCTCAAATCTCATACTTGTATTTATCTCAACTCCTAGTAATTTAGTGTGGGTTACTGGAGAGGTGACAGTGTTGGTTCAGGACATGATGTTAAATGAATGGGGAGCGGGTATAGTTGGGCATGCAGGATGGAAGAGCATGAGCTTGGGTGTATTGGGATTAAAGATTAGCCGAGTATTATTCATCAATGCTTCAACTGAGGAAAAGGTGTTTTGTGTTATTATTTGTAGTTCTTGTAAAGATGCTGCATTGAAAATTAGGGTGGACTTGTCTGTGTACTGAACGATAGTAGCAAGTGGTGTTGCTGTGTGAAGTCTGTTAGTGCAAATAGTGTGAAAAGGAGGGCACCTAGGATGGAACCCTCAGGAACTCTAACGTAACAGGAAGATGAGGGGAGAGAGACTTTTTTGCCATAGTTCTGCTTGCTTCCGCTCTTCTAGATAATCTTGGAACCAGGCAAGGGTGTCTTTTGATACATTGAGATCAGAGAGTGCATATATTAGTTTGTTATGGGAGACCATATCAAAGGCTTTTGATAGATCAAGAAAGATGGAGGATAGGAAATGGGCATTGTTTCTATGTAGGTTAACTGTATTAGTAAAAGACATTAGGGCAGTGGTAGTACTGTGGCAGGGACGAATACCACGTTGAGTACTGGATAAGAGTTTGTTAGTTTGTAAGTAGTGCATGATTTGCATATGTATACATCTCTCTAGAATCTTAGGTCAGTAGTTAGACAGGTCTGTTGAGTTGCCTCCTTCATGTAGTGGTATTATATGAGATATTTTCCATATGGTGGAAATCTTATGTTCAGAAATGGATCTGTTGATAAGTATGGATACTGGGTATGCGATAGCATCTGTGGCAATTATGAGGATGTCAGCTGGTAGACTATCAGCAGTAGGGTAGTAGGCCTTAGTTTTTTAAGAAGTTTTTAAGCATGTCAATAGAGACAGGTTGCAGTTCAAAGGAGTTAATGTTGTCCCCTGGTTTTGATGTAACAGGAGAGGGGGTGGAGTTTTGCTGTATAGAAAGTGCTAGTATAGTCTCGGTAAAGAATTTATTAAACTGATTTGCTATGTCTTCAGAGTTACCAGTAGTAGATGAGGAGGGTGTTCTGGCATTTCCTGGAAATGGTCTGTTATTAATAGCTGATAAGAATTTTTCTGGATTATTCTGGTGCTTGATGTGGATGTCCTGATGGTATTTTACTTTGTCTTACTTAATTAGTCTCTTTGTTTTGTTCCTTAATTCATGAAAAGCTTGTTTTGTAGCTTCTGTCCTAGCTTTGTACAACTGTTCCCAGGCTTTGCCTCTTGCTTTTAGCACTGATCTGGATTCTTTGCTTAGGCATGGGGCAGTGCTGGATCTTATTCTTGTGGTTCTGGAAGGGATCTGTGAGTTCAGGATATTTAAAAAGGTAGCATTAAAGTATTTTACTACATCATTTAATGGCAGTTGTTTAAGTGGGATCCAATTGTACTGTTTTAGGGTAGTTGTAAAGTTACTGGAATCAAATTTCTTTTTGTTCTGTATTGTATGGTAATTAATTTGCTTTGATTGTTTTGTATGATGCCTAAGTAGGAAGGTTAGGATATGATCACTAAGGCTGTCTGGGAGGCAGCCTGAGTGACAGGACATGGTTGGTCTGTTTGTTAGTATCCAGTCCAATAAAGAATGTTTATTAGAAGGTTTGTCAATCAAAGTAGGAGTTTGAATGCTTTGTGGAGGTTGACATGATTAGTGGGGTTGTGGAAGCTACAAGTTAACCAGTCTATGCATGTTCTATTTCCATCCATCCATCCGCATCCCATTTTTCTCATGTTTTCACATGGCATCAGACTGTTACTTTAACAGTGAATCATCTATAGCCAATGTTCACATTGCCAGGTGACCATCCAGTTTTGAGAATCCAGTCTACCTTCTAAATGTCTTTGGAGTGCGGAAGGAAACCACAGCACCCTCAGAAAACCCATATGAACACAAGAAGGATATGCAGATTCTGCAGTTATAGAAAAGATTAAGATCTCATTAGCCAGTATGTATGCCACCACTGGACCTGAAGATGTACAGTATATCTGAGAGAATAGGGTCTGCTGAGGCTTTGTACACAAGGCAGAGGTTGCCCCTCATAGCCTGTATGGTACTGAGAAGACTGACAAGGTTTGGTACCAAGCTTATGAAGTTTTTTTTTTTTTTTTGGCTCTTAATTTTCTTTATGGGAAAGCATTATTATCATTCAAATTGCGTTAAGTGTTTGGGCAGGTGTATACTGAAGGGGGCTTTATTTATTAATTTATTTGACATTTGTTTACTGGGAAAGTCTTACTGGGCCAGAAAGTGCCCATTTTTAGCAGAGGCCCAGGGAGAAAAGCTCCACAATCACAATTTGTCAAAAATCAAGTACACGAAGTATCATGTTACAAAACATTGGACTAAAAAAAATATTATAATGAGAAAACATAGAACATATGATCCATAGTAGAGTGCAAAGAAAAACAATAACATAAGTTGGAGAAAATGTGTGAGGAAAAACTCATTAGTCATAACATTCGTTGCATAGATTAATATGTAATAAATGAGACCTGAGACAATTCTAATAAAATATTTAAAAGAGATATTAGAGAATACATGATTAGAGACAGTGAGGGGAAATTGAGTGACATCTTAGCATGAGAGTTAGTGTTCATATTATGGTTATGGAAGGAAGAAGGATGGAGAGAAGGAGATTATAAGAAGAGTGCAGGTAGGGTGTCTTCAGGTAGCTTAGGTGAGTAGGGAGGAAAGAGAAAAAGGTAAATGAAAGGTCTGCAGAGATGAACTAAATAAGGTAAGGTACTTGGAAAACAAAAAGGAGTGGAGTAGGATGCTGCAGAGGGTCGTGAGGTGTGACTTAGGTTGAAGTGGAGTGAGTGAGGTATAGTAAGCAAGTTCAGCCTGGACTGGTGCAGAAGCAGGTCCATGTAATATTTTAGGGAGCAGTTAAAGACAGGTAGATTAGAAATAGTTCTGGTGGTTAGAGGTAAGGAGTTTCATTTTTTGCTGCTGAGTACAATCAAAGGCTTTGTCAAGGGGATTTGTTTGGTTTATTTATAGTGAAAAGTTGTTTGTCTTCCAATCTGGGAGTTCTTTTTGGAAAATATATGTTGATTAAAGGATAATAACTGGGTAGGCTAATAGGTTGTGTATGTGTTTATGCAATGTCAGAAGCTGAATGTAGAAGAGGTGGAGGGGGAGTTCCAGCCACCAAAGAGCATGCAGAGCATTACAGTGACAGGCGAAGGAGAATAAAGAAGTAGTAAACTTGGAGATTTTGTTCTAGAACTTTCAACTTTTTTTTTTTATGGAGGATTCAAATTGGATAGAATTTGGTGCTCCACAGAGATGGGAGGGCAGAAGGTAGGTTTTGGCTAGAGTAATTTTTGTGGGTGTGCTCAGACAAAGTTTCTTTCTGAATAGCATGCCTAGTTTTTGATGGGTTTTCTTGATATTGCTTTGGATGTGGAGGTTAAATTTAAGATTATCATTTATTATGACTTCTAATATTTTGGTATGGTGGGCTAATTCAATTTCAGTGCCATTTACCAAAAAGAGTTTAAAAGATGCTTTGTTAGGGATGTGAGTTTTGGGGGTAAAGAGGAAGAGTTAGGTTTTGGGGGGCTTGAGTAAGAGTTGCGCTCTTGTAAGCCAGGTTTCAATTGAGATGGCAGCTTTTTGAGTGATTTCTTAGAGATAAGTTAAGGTGTTTGAAGACCAGATAGTGGCAGAGTAATTTGCATATTGAATCAATGTGCCTTCTCAAGAAGATGAATGTAGGTTATTGATAAAAACATTGAATAGCAGTGGGCCAGAAGTGGATCCTTGTGTGACTCCTGTGGAAGTGGTAAGGTATGTAGAGATGGATCCTTGCCATTTTACAGCTTGTTGGCTGTTGGCTAGGTAGCTAGAGAACCACTGAGTAGATGGAGATGACCAGCCCAGGGTGGAATGTTGATTGAGAAGTTTAGTGTGAAAGACCATGTCAACAGCTTTTGATAGATCTAGAAATACTGTAGATATGAATTTATTAGAGTTGTGAGCTTTAGTGACAGTCTATAAATGATAATAATGCAGTGGAGGTACTGTGGTCTGGGCAAAATCCATGTTGCTTATTGGTGATTAGCTTAATTTGTAAGATATAGTGGAGAAATTGTTAATGTATACATCTTTCAAGGATTTTAGAGAGGGGAGACAGGATGGCTATGTGACAGAAATTTGTAATGTCAGTGGAATTACCTCCTTTATGTAAAGGATACTGTGCGCCATTTTCCATAAGTTAAAGACACAGGATTCTGTTAAGAAGAATGCTGACTGGGTATGCTATTGCATCTGTAGCTGGATTTAGGTATTCCTGGGGAAGGTTTTCAGCTGAGGAGGAACAAGGTTTTAGTTTATATAAAAGCTTTTTATTAGAATTATAAAAACTGGTTGAAAGATAAGTTGGTGGAGTTGCATTTAGGTATGTTTTGAGAAGGAGATGTGCTAAGGTCTAAGGTAGGGGAAGTTAGGTGTGTGGAAAGGAGTGTGTTAGGTGAGTTTCAGGTTAAGTTGGCTATACATTCTATGAAGTATGTATTGAAATAGGTAGCTGTTTGAAGATGGGGAGTATCTGGGTATAGGTTGGGATCCTTTTTTGTACCTGGATTGATGAGAGAGGATATGGAGAACCATAATGATTTAGGGTTGTTTGTATGGCTATATTGTAGATGAGTACAATAAGACATTTTATTTATCTCTATTAACTTGTTTCTTGACTTGGTTTCATAGCTGTCTGAAAAGTTGCCAAATTTTGTCATTTTTATTCTTTTGCCAGTTAATCCATGCTTTCTCTCTGTCTTTCATAAGGAATTTGCATTGGTTGGTGAGCCATGAGTTATGGCTGTTCTTAATTTTTTGGTATGGAGTGGGGCTAAGGTGTTAAGAATATTTAGAAATGCTGCACTGAAGTATGTTTGCTTAGTTTATCAGGGAGGGTACCTGAGGAGGTAAAATTAGATGGGCTTATAGTCAGAATCCAGTCCAGGACATGTTTTTGGGAGTTATGTTTGCCATATCTTGTTGATGTATTACTAAGTTGAGTGAATCCAAAGGTGTTCATACTGTTGATTGCTGAATTTGTAGATAAAGACTGCCAGTCAATGTTTACATCACCCAGGAAGATAATTTAATTTGTGATTGTATCTGCTATCCAGGATAGTATGTTTTCAAGTATTGTAAGGTTCTGTCCTGGGAGGTAATAGAGCACAGCAATGCATATGATTTTGGATGTATTAAGTTTTAGGAAAGAGATTGGCTTTTCCAATAATTTGGGATTGTGCCTCTATAGGAAGTTACTGTGAGCATATTTGGGAAGATTATAGTTATTTCACCTGCTTTTTTATGTGTTCTATCAAACTTAATAATATTATAACCGAGGGATAGTACCTCAGGAACTTTTATTTCAGGCTTTAGCCATGTTTCTGCTGCGGCTTGGATATCTGTGTTGCATTGAGTCATCCAGGCATGAAAAATTGTGATTTTGTTGCATATGTTTCTAAGGTTTAAAGTGACTATTTTTAAACTTTTGGGGTGTATTGTTTGGTTTGGGGTTTAGTTAGGACCTGTGTTGGGGTGGATGTCACCACACTGATATATGGTGGAGAAAGATGGTTTGTTTATTATGGCATTTTTGGCAGAGATGGGGAGAAGTACTACCTTGACATTGGGATTGACAGTTTTTAGTATTTTTGGGGTTGCAACAGTGGAATGGAGTTTTGGGAAATAAGCTTGAAGAGGTTTTTGAGTAATTACTAAAACGATGGTTGATAGGTGTGGATGAAGTAATGGTTGTCGTGGACTTATTTATTATTACTACTGGTGGAGGTGTTAGAAATGAGAGGAGGAGGAGCTGGATGAATAAGGTGATACAGGAGGGGAACAGCACGGTTAGTGATGTAAAAACCTTGCAGTATGGTATAGTGAGGTAATGAGCAATGATAACAGTATGGAGAATACATAGGTTTTGATGGGGAGGGAGCAGAGTGTAATTTGAAAAGGAATTTAGAGCAGAAATTGGTGGGGATGGTATAATGAGAACAGTTTGTGATTGGATAGTGCCGTTAGGCACAGGATAGGAGGATGAGTAGAGGAGGTGGAGCAAGTGAGATATAAGTTTAGATGTTGTGATCATACTCAATGATCAGCCTAATAAGTGCTAAATGCACTCAATGATGACTTCTCTGGACCTGGACAGCATACACTTAGTAGTAACATGTGCAATGAAAAAGAACTTTCTTATAACAGTGGATACATGGTAACTGAAGAACAGTTTGCTCCGAGCTCCCTAACTTAGGTTCCCAGGTTCTTAACTACTGGATTGGTTTTCAGGGGTGTTTTGTTAATGTGGTAATTGTAGGATACAGCATTCTTGCTAAAGGAGTGTATCATACAATGTTTGGTATTTAGTTTTAATCCATGTTTTATGATGCTTATGACACCATGCATTTGATTGGAAAAGGCCATCTTGGAGGATTTTGTTGTCATTTGGAGCTTTTATGATGGCAACAAGATTAGAGTCATCTGCAGATTTGAACAGCCAAAAACCCTTAACATTAGCATTGACTTCTGAGAAGTAAATTCCAAAGAGGAGTGGCCCTAGGACTGAACCCCGGGGCATACCACAAGTGATAGGTCTTTTGCAGAAGGAAAAGCTGCCTACCCTAATTTCCTGGGTTCTATTTGTGATTCGGTTTGCTATCTAATCAGTTACATAGGGTTTAAAATTTAGGTGGGAGACTGTATGAACAATACTCAAGTGTGGGATGGTGTTAGACCATTGCAAAGTCTATGTATGTGATGTGTACTGATTTTCCCTAATCTATTGCTTCAGTAAATGTTTCAAAAAAGTCAACAAAGTTAAGCAGACAGGATCTACCCTTGACAACCGAAACTGGCTTGAGTTATGACTTTGTATATTACCTATGTTCTTATTTATTAATTCCATAATACAGTATCATAGCTAGGGTGGAGCGAGAGAGGCAATTGCCCCAGGTGCAAAGTGTTGATGGGGTGTGGTCAGCCAGTCACAATAAATATTGCAATACTAGATTTTAAAAGCCAATATTACAATTGAGATCAAACATGAATGCTGTAGCACTCTGTATTTGGTGTAAACTGTAACAACTGCTTGCTACACTGTAGCAAACAGTTTTCTACTGTTTAAAAGTTAGAAAAAACAATATATTTTGTTTGTTTGTTTTTAACTAAACATGAGTACAGTAGCATTCCATGAGGGCAGGATGTAAACTATAGCAACTGTTTGCTACATTTCTAGCTTTTCTAGCAAACAATTGGTTACAGTTTATAAGAAGAATTTATTTATTTATGTATTTATTTTTTTTTTTACTAAAATATGAGCACTGTAGTGCTCCATGCAGGCAAGGTATAAACTGTAACAACTTGTTTGCTTCATTTGTAACAAACAGTTTGCTGCAGTTTATAAGAAGATTTTTTTAACTAATATATGAGCACTATAGCACTCTGTGTAGGCAGGGTATAAACTCTAAGAACTATTTGATACATTTGCAGAAAGTATTTTGTTACAATTTAAAGGAAGAAGATTTTTTTAATAAAAGGGAGGAGGGTTGGAGTCAGGGTGGCACAGAAACAGGATCTGAATGGCTAGGTGGGGGGAGGGTGCATGTTGCACACCTGGCCCCTTGGTGGTCATTTTTTATTTTTTGCTCTTCACTTGAAGAACTGAGAGGGGGAGGGGCACTGGATCATGGTAGTGGCACAGAGCACTAAATGAGCCAGATGCACTTCTGCCATAATGGTCATCTCCATGGCCTTACAAATGAGGCTGGTCAGATTTATGTTGACACCCCACCTTTGTGCAGGGGATGACTGTTGCTGTCCTCCATTAATCCAGCATTAAACCTGCTTGAAGGCTAATATTGAATAGCCTCTGTAAGTGGTTTAACAGGTTATGTTCCAAACTCTCTAGTATTCAGCCAGATATGTTATTTGGCTTCACAGAAGCAGTGTTCTTGGCTTGGAAAGTACTTTTAAGATTTGTTTATGGGAAATTTTGGGGGTGTAGATGTGGGTATATCATTTGGGACTGTAAGGGGGAGAGGGTGCAGGGGAACCTGCCATCCATGAAAAATAAAAACTTTTAATTATTCGATTTGTCAGTATGTGGCTTTGACTGGTTTGTTTCATTCAAATGAACCTACAGTGATTGTTTCCTAAATGAAACTTAGGGAAAGCCCCTGACATTTCTTTAAAGTACATAATATGGAGGAATAATCCCGTCTGTCTCTTTACTATCTACTTTGTGCAGCTGAACTTGCCTGTTTTAGAAACAACATGTGCACTCTGCTTTTTGTCCATGTATAGCCAGGGCATACACACTTCCACTTTGCCACTTACTTCACAGCTGTGTCCCTTTATGTTGAACTGCACATTTACACCTCCTGGAGGACTGGTCTGCTAACTGGCTACATATCACTTCATGTGCTAAAGCATAAATGGAATTATGGCATGACCCTGAATGGGAATTCTTTTTCGGAAACATGCTTTATATGCATGTGCTTTATACCTACACTTTTAAATCCTGTTCTCAACAAGCGTGTAAGTTTTGCTTGTGTAGTTGTGCATAAACTGATGGGGGCATTATATACTGTAGAAAGCAGTTATCTGTCTGTTTAAAACTGTGCAGCATTCCATCGTTGATGTTGGTGACCATGTTAATGTATCATGGCATGCCCTCAGCTCTATACTGCAATGCCAATAGCCGTATTCGCTAGTCAAATAACCTCTGTCAAAACACATATATGGCATGTCCTGTTACTGTTTAGGTATATCCCAACTGCCAAAGTAATTTATTACTATGTACACTAGACATATTTTTACATACAGGGCTACCATCAACATATCAGATGTTCAGCTACTTGCATGCTTGGCATTAAACACTACCCCTAGTATTTGTTGGCCAAATGTAAGCTTGACAAAATGTATGGATAGTATATATATATATATATATATATATATATATATATATATATATATATATATAAAACTAAAATTAACAGCACTCAAAAAATGAACGAAGAGAAGAAATTTTAACTAAGAAATGAACTTCGTGACAATAACCGCATTCAAAGAATAGTAAATCACACCAACAACTCTTGTAGCACTTTAGTGCTTTCGTCTTATTTATTATCAAGACTTCTTCAGAAAGACATGAAAGATGTCTTTCTGGAGAAGTCTTGATAATAATTAAGATGAAAGTGCTAAAGTACTACAAGAGTTGCTGGTGTGACATTTCTTTCTGAAGAAGTCTTGATAATAAATAAGACGAAAGCACTGAAGTACTACAAGAGTTGTTGGTGTGATTTACTATTCTTTGAATGTGGTTACTGTCACGAAATTCATTTCTTAGCTTCATATATATATATATATATATATATATATATATATATATATATATATATATATATATATATCTATATGGGTCTACTGCTTTTGATCAAATTACATTTGGTCAAAAATGATTTCAGGCAACCCACTTCACTGAAAGCTCATTTGGTTGAATTCCATTTGGTCGAAAATTAAATCTAACCCTGCCCCACTGCAGTGCTCCCCTGGAGTTAAAATATAAAGTTAGGAGGGGTGTTGGGGCACAGCCCCTCTCAATGGGGGGTGTGGGGCCATAGCCCCCACATTTTGTAACTAGTTTTTACTGGCGTTATATGTTTCAATGCATTTTTAATGGATACACATGTATATAATAGTACATACACTGCAATTATGTGGGGGCTACACCCCCCCACACCCCCAATGTGGGGGGCTGTGCCCCCACACCCCCTTACTTTATATTCTCACTCCAGGGTCGCACTGCAGTGGGACTGGGGCTATATTCCATTTTCAACCAACTGGAATTCGACCAAATGGGTTTTCAGTGAAGTGCATTTTTGGTGAAGTGAACTGCCTGAAATCATTTTCTACCAAATGTAATTCGACCAAATATAGTAGACCCACATATAGATAGATAGATAGATAGATAGATAGATAGATAGATAGATGGATAGATAGACAGATATAGACATATAGATATATATATTTTATATAGCTAGATAAATATATTTTCTTGGATTAGGTGCTTTCTAGCTTAGAGGGAGTTGGGAGGGATTCATCACTTCACTCTTATATATTCCAAGCTTAAACCCTGCGGGGAAATTAACAATAGCCAGATACACAGTTACTGTGTACGTACTTAGATAAGGAGTAAATCACCCGTGGCAATAAAGATACAAACTATGTAAGTGCCTTCATTCCATTCACTGTCATTGACTCCGATCTGTTTAAGTGCTTTGGATTAAAGCCTTTGCTGTAATTTACATAGCTCTCCACATCAACAGTTTAAAAGTATATATTGTTTGCTACTGCTATATATATAACATAGATCTGATGAAGCTCTGATAAATGTGAAAATGCTCATCTCTTCTTTAAACATAACAAGCCATAGTTTAAACAAGTAGTACCAGTTGGATTGCTATTTTCTTATTTTAAAAAAGAATGCAAGGTGACCATGACATGGACCTTACATAGGAAATGTTGGCAACATCTATTTTAATAATTCATATTCTGATATCAGCAGTAATGGTTCCTGTATAATTAGTTTCCTCTTATTGCATTATGTATACACAGATACACACACATGCGCACACACATGCATACACATGAACATGCATGTACACACACTCTAATATAAATAATTTATTGTAGTTGGTCATCAGGCATGTACTCTAGCAAGTTCAGGAAGAACATGCAAACCTCTTATGATCAGACGTAAGAAATGAACAATATACTGCCCGTTAGTGATTCTTTATCATAGTCAAGGAATCAGTGAATAGACATTTCAGAGCTATTCCAGTTTTGCTAATGAGAATGTAATGACATATAGATGTTTTTCTACTTACAGCAAAGACACACTTTCCACTAACCACAAGTACAATTTTTTATCATGTGCTTTCACATGTAAAGAGAATTTAATTACCATAGAAACAATAATAAATTGTTCTGCTTCAGTTATTTGGTTAAAGGACAACTACACACTTTCTTTTTCTTTACAGAGTATATATTCCTCCCTACAAAATAATCCCTATACTATCAAATATAAATGAAGCATGATTTTATGTTTCCTACCTATTTTCTGCATTTATTTGCAGTTCAGTTTCCCTAATGCCAATCATGTGGACTTTGGATGAAATCTCACAATGCTTTCTTAAGGAATTTGTCTCCTTGGGTCTTATTTCATATTGGGATTTTGATGAAGAAAAAATCCACAATGCAAGATGTTTATACCAGTTTATTCTATCCCTCACTTTGGGATCATAAACCTATTCACATATCTTTCCTGAGCTTAAACTGGACATGGTGTAAAATCAGCAGTTTCATCTCCACAGTATCCAAATTGCCAGTTGCTGTCTCACACAGGAGAGCGCTAGCAGTGCAGTTTCTGCTTACATGCTGGAACAGATTCACTATATTTGTCTACAGTTCTGTAAATGTGGGATTAATACATTTAATTAAATAGAGATACGGAAGCTTTGTATGGGGGGGTTGTACTAAAAAAAAGCTTTTTTTTTTCATTAATACAAGTAGCTGCAGTTTGAACTGATTTGTTTTGTCTGGTTGAAGCTGCACTCACTTTAAATTCAGGGACGCTGTTTTCTGTATACTTTCATTAACAATAACAACTGCCTTATTTCCTTCCCACTAAGAATATAAGACTTACTGAGTATTTGAGGATTCAGAGCTATCTTACAGGTTCATAGGTAGGTACTAGGCTATTGGCCCTAGGACCTATACAAGCCTAGCCAAAAAGGTATCTTGGCTTTCGTCACCCAAGAAAATTATTTTCCTGTGCCCCTGTTGAGCAGAGCCACAGAGGTGATCCCTGGGGTGAATATCCCATTTCCCATCCAATTATCAAGATTTTTCTTGAAGAGTGCTAAAGAGGAGCTTTGTTTGATATAGATATGTAGTTTGTTCCAGAGTATGGTAAATCTCTGGGACAGGAATCTATCCCTCCAGCATGTCCTGTTTATTGTGGTGACAAGATTTAGGTCCCTAGAGTGTGTAGCTCAGAGGGACTGGGATTTCTTTAAGAGTAGCATGTCCAACAGCTCTGGGTTTGACATAGCTTTGTATGTTAGGCAGAGATCGCCTCTGAGTAGGCGATATGCGACAGAGTAAAGCTGGAGTTTTTTTAGAAGGTCTGCATACAGCATCTGTTTGAGGCTGGTAATCCTCTTTGTGAGATATTTCTGTGGCCTTTCCAGTTGTTGTAGATGTCTTGTGAGATAGAGCACTGTACTCTATAATGGGTCTAATGAGTGACGAGTAGAGGGGAACAATGACCTCTTTTTTCCTGGATGAGAAATCTTTTGTGATGAGGTGTGCCACGTAGAAGGATTTCCTGACTACTGTGACAATGTGATTATCAAAGGAGAGACTACTGTCCACCTGTGTCCCAAGGTCTCTTATCATACTTTTGGTCTTAAGTAGACTACCACCTATGTGGTAGCTCATGGTTACAGAGTTTTTACCAAAGGGGATGACAATGCACTTGTTGGCATTGAGCTTGAGGCCATGGCTTTGACACCAGGCATCTGTCTCAGTGAAGCTCTTTTGTAGGATGTCCACATCTTTAGGAGTTTCAATTATGGCTCCTAGTTTGCAGTCATCTGTGAACTTCATTAGCTAAAAACCTTCTGTGTTAGTCTGTACTTTAGAAAAGTAGATACCAAACAGGAGAGGACCTAGGACTGAATCCTGTGGTACTCCACTTGTCACTGGTCTGAAGTCTGATTTGGAGTCTGCTACTTTCACAATGTGGGTTCTGTCAGTAAGCCAATTGGTAACCCATCTTGTGACATAAGGATTTATTCCTAGATTAGTGAGTTTTGTCTATAATTCCAAAGTGGGGGATGGTGTCAAAAGCCTTGGCGAGATCTAGATAGGCTGTGTGAACCCCCTTACCTTTGTCTATGGCTTTGGTGACTGCTTCAAAGAAGTCAGTCAGGTTTAGGAGATATGATCTGCCTTTTACAAACTTGAACTGGGTGGGGTCAAGAGTTTGGAGATTACCAATGTCTTTGTTTATAAGTCCCATAATGATACATTCCATGGCCTTGCAGACCAGGCTCGTTAGGCTAATGGGGTGGTAGTTCCCGGTATCTGTGGTGGCTCCCCCTTTGCGGAGTAGGATAACTGTCTCTGTGCACCATTCAGTGGGCACAAATCCTGAGGTGAGGCTATGATTGAACATTGTGCTTAGGTGTACTGCCAGTTCATTCTGTAGTTTATGTAGAACGCAGCCTGGGATGTTGTCAGGTCCCATGGATGCTGTGTTCTTGGCTTTGGAGAGTGTGGTTTTTACCTGTGCAGCCGTTATTACAGGAACTTTGCATTCTTCAGGTATAAAGATGGTCCCTTTAGGGGGTGGAGGGGTAAAGTTAGCACTGAACCTATCTGCCAGGATGTTGGCAATATCAGTTGGTTCTGTATATTTAGTGCCATTGTTCTGTAACTCAAAGCAGATCTGAGTATTGCCATTGAAATTCTTGACATAGCTATAGAAGGCTTTCTGGTTGTCTTTAGAATCAGTGACGATTTTGTTTTCATAACTAGCTTTGGAGGATTTTAGGGATCTCAGCATCTTACTGAGGCTGACCAGGGAGTTCTTCCAGTCATGGGATTTTACTCTTTTTTGCAACAGTTTCTTTCTTATAGAGTAAGAGAGAAGATGAAGCTGCAATGTCAAATAAATTGATAGCACTGACAGTAAGAGAAAGTAGGTGAGGATGAGTACCTGCACCCAATAGATTCCTAACTTTAAAAAAGAAGTCTACTGTTATAAAATGAAGAACAAATGTCTCATTATATCATTTTGAAGTATTATAAATAATGCAGTTTAGAGACTGTGGAAAAATTTACTGACTAAAATTTAAGAAGTTTAGAAATTCTGAATAAAAACAATAATTCAGAGTACTACTATTCCAAGTACTGAAAAAGATGGTAAGGCTTCATTATTTCACCTTCTGGAGACAAGAATTGCACTCTAGTTAAAGAAAGTCTTAGCAAAAATAAATCATGCCAGCATGTAGACCATATTAGGATATTTTGAGTTAGAGCAAAGCAAAGAAAAATAGCAATAACTAACTTTGGCATTGCATGAACATTGATTAGTGTGGTATCTAACATATGTTAAAATATGTATGTGTAGATATATATATATATATATATATATATATATGTATATATATATATATATATGTGTGTGTGTGTGTGTGTGTGTGTGTATATATATATATATATATATATATATATATATATTTATTTATATATATGGGTCTATGTTGTATTATCGAAATTACAAAATTTTGAACTCATATGGTCGACACCATATAATCGAACTTTTGTAATCTCGTGGTATACAACTTTATA